>NW_025334744.1:0-79272 GCF_014858855.1 Bufo gargarizans | reverse complement strand
GGTAATGACGGGGCGAAGCGGGTCACAGGGTGAGATCGGGGTAATGACGGGGCGAAGCGGGTCACAGGGTGAGATCGGGGTAATGACGGGGCGGAGCGGGTCACAGGGTGAGATCGGGGTAATGACGGGGTGGAGCGGGTCACAGGCATAGATCGGGGTAATGATGGGACGAAGCGGGTCACAGGGTGAGATCGGGGTAATGACGGGGCGGAGCGGGTCACAGGGTGAGATCGGGGTAATGACGGGGCGAAGCGGGTCACAGGGTGAGATCGGGGTAATGACGGGGCGAAGCGGGTCACAGGGTGAGATCGGGGTAATGGCGGAGCGGGTCACAGGGTGAGATAGGGGTAATGGCGGGGCGGGTTACAGGGTGAGATAGGGGTAATGACGGGGTGGAGCGGGTCACAGGGTGAGATAGGGGTAATGACGGGGCGGAGCGGGTCACAGGGTGAGATAGGGGTAATGATGGGGCGGAGCGGGTCACAGGGTGAGATCGGGGTAATGATGGGGCGGAGCGGGTCACAGGGTGAGATCGGGGTAATGACGGGGCGGAGCGGGTCACAGGGTGAGATCGGGGTAATGACGGGGCGGAGCGGGTCACAGGGTGAGATCGGGGTAATGGCGGAGTGGGTCACAGGGTGAGATAGGGGTAATGACGGGGCGGAGTGGGTCACAGGGTGAGATAGGGGTAATGACGGGGCGGAGCGGGTCACAGGCGTAGATCGGGGTAATGATGGGGCGGAGCGGGTCACAGGGTGAGATCGGGGTAATGACGGGGCGGAGCGGGTCACAGGGTGAGATCGGGGTAATGGCGGAGTGGGTCACGGGCTGAGATCGGGGTAATGATGGGGCGGAGCAGGTTACAGGCGTAGATCGGGGTAATGACGGGACGGAGCGGGTCACAGGGTAAGATAGGGGTAATGACGGTCAGGGTGGCGTGGCCAGGAGCGGGTTACAGGCTGAGATTGGGGTAATGATTGGGTGGCATGGCCAGGAGTGGGTCACAGGGTGAGATCGGGGTAATGACGGGCAGGGCGGTGCGGCCGGGAGTGGGTGACAGGGTGAGATCGGGGTAATGACGGGCAGGGCGGTGCGGCCAGGAGTGGGTCACAGGGTGAGATCGGGGTAATGGCGGTCAGGGCGGTGCGGCCAGGAGCGGGTCACAGGGTGAGATCAGGGTAATGGCGGGCAGGGCGGTGCGGCCAGGAGTGGGTCACAGGGTGAGATCGGGGTAATGGCGGTCAGGGCGGTGCGGCCGAGAGTGGGTGACAGGGTGAGATCGGGGTAATGACGGGCAGGGCGGTGCGGCCAGGAGTGGGTCACAGGGTGAGATCGGGGTAATGACGGGGTGGCGCGGCCAGGAGCGGGTCACAGGGTGAGATCAGGGTAATGGCGGTCAGGGCGGTGCGGCCAGGAGTGGGTCACAGGGTGAGATCGGGGTAATGGCGGTCAGGGCGGTGCGGCCAGGAGTGGGTCACAGGGTGAGATCGGGGTAATGGCGGTCAGGGCGGTGCGGCCTGGAGCGGGTCACAGGGTGAGATCGGGGTAATGGCGGTCAGGGCGGTGCGGCCAGGAGCGGGTCACAGGGTGAGATCAGGGTAATGACGGGGTGGCACGGCCAGGAGCGGGTCACAGGGTGAGATCGGGGTAATGGCGGTCAGGGTGGCACGGCCAGGAGCGGGTCACAGGGTGAGATCGGGGTAATGGCGGTCAGGGCGGTGCGGCTGGGAGCTTCATTTCTGCCTCAGTGACATCATCTAATTCTATGGCGGCTGCGATATTTAAAAGGCTCCTAAGGTCAGGCGCCATCATTGTTATCCCACTCCAGGCACCGCGGTCGCGCAGCGTACGGATACACAGCGCCATGTCATTGTCATAACCCTTGTGAAAACTGCAATACTCACTCGAGTTACAACTGGGAAAGGATCCCTTTAAAGGACTTCCCTAACTGGTGCAGTACGCGGAGCCGTCATATAGAAAGTGAAAGCCGCGCAGTACTCCGAGCGTCACAAGTAATACAAAAAGCGTCCCAGTGTATTAATAATAGTAACAGTGTTACATGTGATGCCAGGGAAAAAACAACAACTTTTATAAGGTGCAGTGAAGAAAATATCACCATGGTAACGGCTAAAACAGGCCGGGGCAGGAAGCGGTTAAACATCTTTAAAAAAAAAACTAAACAAGAAACAGAGGGAAAAACCCTGCATCGCTGCCTGTGAAGTGCTAGAGCCTGTGCCCGCCATGCTGACTCCATGTGCCCCCTGTGGGTCCGAGATGGTATAACAGACAAGGCCTCTGCCTCTTGTGAGTGAATGGAAACCTCCTTCAGCAATGTTACAGTCACTGATGATAACGGTCACATTGATATATAATCTGATTTGTCAAGTATTTCCCAGCATGCACCTGCCAGGGCGAAACGTGTTCATGTTCCAGGGAATCTGCATTTGTGACTGACCCCCGCCCCGTGGCGCAGAGTGCAGGCTGCGTCCCATCAGCCTCCTCTCTCTGGGTCGTTTCGCTCTTAGACGCCTCGTCTGATATTTCCTTTATTTTTGTTCCAGAACAGAGAGTGGAAGATGTGAGGCTGATCAGAGAGCAGCACCCTAACAAAATCCCGGTGAGTGCCCCCCGATCTCATCTAACGCCACCGCTCAATGCCAGTAAGCTGCCGCCCCGGGAGACTATTGGGAAATCTGACGGGTTTTAGTTTTGCATAATGACAACTGTGATTGCAACATGTGTAAAAAGTACAGCTGGGAAAATCCAGGACATGTGAGGGTAAAGGGTTAACACAAAACTGATATCAGCCGCTCCTCTTATAACGCTCCAGCACTGATATAACCTCCAGACATTACATCCTATGTGACTGATATCAGCCGCTCCTCTTATAACGCTCCAGCGCTGATATAACCTCCAGACATTACATCCTATGTGACTGATATCAGCTGCTCCTCTTATAACGCTCCAGTACTGATATAACCTCCAGAGACATTACATCACATGTGACTGATATCAGCCGCTCCTCTTATAACGCTCCAGCACTGATATAACCTCCAGAGACATTACATCCTATGTGACTGATATCAGCCGCTCCTCTTATAACGCTCCAGCTCTGATATAACCTCCAGAGACATTACATTATATGTGACTGATATCAGCCGCTCCTCTTATAACGCTCCAGTACTGATATAACCTCCAGAGACATTACATCACATGTGACTGATATCAGCCGCTCCTCTTATAACGCTCCAGCACTGATATAACCTCCAGAGACATTACATCCTATGTGACTGATATCAGCCGCTCCTCTTATAACGCTCCAGCGCTGATATAACCTCCAGACATTACATCCTATGTGACTGATATCAGCCGCTCCTCTTATAACGCTCCAGTGCTGATATAACCTCCAGACATTACATCCTATGTGACTGATATCAGCCGCTCCTCTTATAACGCTCCAGCGCTGATATAACCTCCAGAGACATTACATCCTATGTGACTGATATCAGCTGCTCCTCTTATAACGCTCCAGAGCTGATATAACCTCCAGAGACATTACATCATATGTGACTGATATCAGCCGCTCCTCTTATAACGCTCCAGCGCTGATATAACCTCCAGAGACATTACATCATGTGACTGATATCAGCCGCTCCTCTTATAACGCTCCAGCGCTGATATAACCTCCAGACATTACATCCTATGTGACTGATATCAGCCGCTCCTCTTATAACACTCCAGTGCTGATATAACCTCCAGACATTACATCCTATGTGACTGATATCAGCCGCTCCTCTTATAACGCTCCAGCACTGATATAACCTCTAGAGATATTACATCACATGTGACTGATATCAGCCGCTCCTCTTATAACGCTCCTGCGCTGATATAACCTCCAGACATTACATCACATTTGACTGATATTAGCCGCTCCTCTTATAACGCTCCTGCGCTGATATAACCTCCAGAGACATTACATCACATGTGACTGATATCAGCCGCTCCTCTTATAACGCTCCAGCTCTGATATAACCTCCAGACATTACATCCTATGTGACTGATATCAGCCGCTCCTCTTATAACGCTCCAGTGCTGATATAACCTCCAGACATTACATCCTATGTGACTGATATCAGCCGCTCCTCTTATAACGCTCCAGCCGCGGCAGATGAGGAGGGGGCACAGGAAGTGAGATCACATCTCTGGCTGTGCAGCAGCCCCTCGCTCGGTCACATGACGCTTCTCCTGCGGTCCTCAGTGCCGCCATTGTCCTGGTTGCAGACAGTGAGTATTTTCGGACATTTCCAATAGTCACTGGACCTCAGTCCTCATCACAGAAATGGCGCTGAGTGGGAGGGATCAGTGACTCCTATGGTTGCTGGATGGGAGTTTTGGAAGAAGCCACAGATGCTGCCCCACGGGCTCCCGCGGGCAGGAGGGTGCTCCAGGTGTAGGCATGCTGACGCTCTCTCCTGCTCTCCTACAGGTGATTATCGAGAGGTACAAGGGGGAGAAGCAGCTCCCAGTGCTGGACAAAACCAAGTTCCTGGTCCCGGATCACGTCAATATGAGCGAGCTCATCAAAATCATCCGGTAAGACACGAGCCCAGTGCATATAGCACTGTACAATGCCTCCCCGCTGGTTCAGTATCTGGACACTGGCGGCGCGGGGCCCCTGTACACCATACGGATTACACACGCATGCATTCAGTATCTACACATTAAAGGGCTTTTCGGAGATTTTTATACTGATGACCTATCCTCACTATAGGTCATCAGTGTCTGATGGGTGGGGGTCCGACACCCGGGGTCCCTGCCGGTCAGCGCCGCGGCCTTCTCTTTGCTTTTCCTGGGTCAGTGACACGTTCATCAGTCACATGGCCTAGGGGCAGCTCACCACATAGAAGTGAATGGGGATGAGCGCGATACCGAGCATGGCGGCGCTGTGTTTGTGAGCACGGAGGAGGCCATGGCGTTCACTGCTTTTACTAAACCGCTGACCGGCGGAGGGCCCGGGTGTCAGCCCCCCACCGTCAGATACTAAACCGCTGACCGGCGGAGGGCCCGGGTGTCAGCCCCCCACCGTCAGATACTAAACCGCTGACCGGCGGAGGGCCCGGGTGTCAGCCCCCCACCGTCAGATACTAAACCGCTGACCGGCGGAGGGCCCGGGTGTCAGCCCCCCACCGTCAGATACTAAACCGCTGACCGGCGGAGGGCCCGGGTGTCAGCCCCCCACTGTCAGATACTAATCACCTATCCAGAGGACAGGTCACAAGTATGAAAATCCTTAGAAGGATGTGTCTGCACGTGACAAGCAAACCCACGTGTACACATCGCACACCGTAACCGGAATGGCCCATGTCATTTCCTCAGGATAGGGCCTGGATATCAGATCGGTGGGGGTCCGACACCCGGCGCGCTGCTGCTATGTCTGTGGCAAAACAGGAAGAGAGACGTGTGCGCCGTCTCCTCATACAGCTGATTGGAGGGGGTGCTGGGTGTCGGACCCCCGCCAATCTCCTATTGATGACCTATCCTGAGGAGGTCCTCAATATAGGAGACCCCAGAAAACCCATTAATGGCCAAGCGCACTTGTCAGTTGTGTTTGGAGCTCCCATAGAAGTAAATGGAAAGCGCACTGCGGCGGGGGTCCCAGTTCCAGAGCTATCCGAGCAGTATGACGCCAATGTGTGTGACCGACAACCCTTTAAGGGCATACATGCACATTACACACACACTTATTTGCGTGCCAGGAGTCGGATCTCGGAGCAGCAGCAGCCGTTCCAGCTCCGCCTCCTGCTGTGCCCATAGACTTGCATTGTGTCTCCGACCCCTTTGAGGTCCGCATGCGGTGTGCAGCACAATAATGCGACCCTCTGCGGGATGTGACTTTGCTCCTTTTCTGGGTTTTGCAGGCGACGTCTGCAGCTGAACGCCAACCAAGCTTTCTTCCTGCTAGTGAATGGCCACAGTATGGTGAGCGTGTCCACTCCAATTTCTGAGGTTTACGAACGGGAAAAGGACGAGGACGGATTTCTCTACATGGTCTATGCATCACAGGAGACTTTCGGGATGGAAAACGCATAAGAACGCCCCGCCATTGCCACAGCATTGTTTTTATTTTTGGTTTTATTTAAAGTGATTTGTTTTTTCCCTTTGAGTCCTATGGGAAAACTTTAGCAGCGGGCCGGTCTTCTCGGAACGGCTCCGTATGTATTCGCGCTCCCCGTGCCTCCTGCATAGAATTAAAGCCCGAGAAGGCCCAGGTTGTACCATGTGTAATGTGAGAGCTGCGTCTCAGAGTCAGGCCGTCTCTGGAAAGGGGGGAACGTTTTAGTTTTTCATTGACCTGTAATTTCATGTGTTTTATGCTGTATTCTATCCTGGGGGTCATCATCCGTACATCCACTGTCCAGTGTCTGTTGGGGCGGACCGCGCTGCTCCAGTTTGTGTTGTAATTATGTAATTTATCCCCAGTCCTAATTGTCTATGTAACTGCTCCATATCCAACGCTTCCATTTCGGGATGGGAAATGACGAGTTGTCCTGTGCGGACGGAGCGGGGCTGCGCTCACGTGTTCATATGTACATCGTCGATACATGTAGGCGAATGTTTCCTTAATGCTTCCGTATGCAAAGCAGTTTCTCACCCCATGCCAGGCAAACCTCAGTGCGACTAGCGCCGAGTACGACGGCAAGCGGGGCCCCTGTAGTGGAGCCGGCGGCAGGCTAGACTCGTGGTATCGGGGGGTGACCAGTATGGCGGTGCAGATGTGTAGCTGCCGCCCCACTACCTGAGCAATATCTCGGCTTCTGCGCAGTGCGGAGGGACGTGTGATTCCCACATAATAACCTTATGCACGGTTTTCACTTTATTTTCGTCGTAGCCTCAGACAGAACGTGGATTCGCTGATTTTGTCTTCAGTAACGACCCTTTATTTCACATATAATTTTTTTAGTTTTGCTTTGTTCTTGTATAAATAAAGCTTTTTATATATATTTTTGGCGCCCCGTGCATTTCTTGGACCCTCCTGTTTTCTTTGTCGTACGCTTACCATGTGCTGGGAGCCCAACCAGGGGCCACATTCTACATCTGCGAGGGCCGATTCCAGAATTCCTGCAACACTGGGCTCCAAGGAGGCACGCACAAGACTATGGCTCCAGAATACTAGATTTGTCTCTCCGGTCTCCAGCCACCGCCTGCGCTTCCAGCGCACTCATCGGGCAGTTTCGTTTCAGGTTCTGCGCTTTCTTCACTATCCGAGGGCTTCTGCAGGATCTTCTCCAGCGACACTTCTGTCCTGCTTTGGAGTCCACAGCAAGTACAATCCTTATTCTTCTCGAGGTCTTTTATGATCCCAGGTTCCTATTTCTTGCCAGCTCTACGCTTTATATCCAGGAACACAGAAGCGTCAATTATTTCCACATCCATCTCCACCTGAACCATCATCATCATCACTCTTTCCTTCACTACGCTTTCCAAGACAAGCACTGTAGTCAGGAAGGTCCGTGCCCAGTCTGGTTTGTATGTCGCACAAGTGTCTGACATCTCATACACGTGCCACCATCTGCTGATTGACGCATGCACAGTGAAGCAGGACTCATCTGACAGAAGGGCTCCAGCTTTACTGTGCATGCGCATGATATTGGAGATGAAATGCCCTGCCGATCGGGAGCAGATACCCCCAACTCTTCTGACGAGCAAGGTTTTCCTTCTACTTGTATATAGAGACACCTTCAGAATGCAGAGAAGGATCAGGTAGTGATGGCGGCTTAGGGCATCTGCGCTGGTTATAATCCCTATAATATGGCTAGCCTCCATTTTTATATTGATTGTGGCTCAAGGTACCAAAGGTTCGGGACCCCTCGTCCAGACTCTCCAGTGCCTCTTGCACACGTGGGGTGTTTCTGACCTGCACAATGAAGTCACCCTGTATTCCCCATAACTATATCACAGCAACAAGATCTCCAATAATCAGCTTCTCCAAATCCCCCCCGAGGGACTTCTAAACTAAATGCAATAGGACCCCAATATACCCACGGTAACCATTGCCCCCATCTGCCACCTTTGGGTCTTGCAGCCCTGGAAGCCTCCATGTTGCAATCAAACACAACAAGTCCAGGAGATGCTGGAGATGGACGTCTAACCTTCACTTTGCACATATGGAAGCTGTAGCCGAACCGGAACGCACAGCGGTCGTGAAATAGGTTTACACACATGGCATTGACCCCACGCAGCCCGCAGACGTCCATTTTACTTCTACAGCTATTCGGTTGCGGATCCCCTTCAGATAAGTCATTACCGATTCTCTACAGCCCCTCTGGCGCAGCGTAGAGACTTCTGCTACAATATAAGCCACATGCTATCACTGTACACAGATCACATTCAGTCAGATGACGACGCGCCCCTGCAGCCGCAATCCGAGGATTTCCAGAACAGTCAGTCATTAGTGACGCGCCACTAAGTTCCGTGGACCTTTTCCTATGCGTGTGAACAAGGTTGTAGAAATCCGCTCACGGGCCAGCGGGCGCAGATTACAGCACAAAATAATCCACTGCCAATTCCGTGCTGTGAACTTCCCCGTAACCAGGGTTTTCTGTAAGATAATAACCGATTCTGCGGTTTCATAAAAAGTTCGCAACTTTCTCACGGACTTCGGGGCAGATAAGAAAGGCGTTTCATACACCAGTATTCGGGCTCATTCACAAGACTGTATTTTGCATCAGTTACACAATTTTGCGGATCGGATGTGAAACCTTTCATTTCAATGAAGCCGCAAAAAAAGATAATGTCCTATTCTTGTCAGTTTTTGCAGACAAGAATAGGCATTTCTATCATGGGGAAGGATGTTCAGATCTGCAAAATGCGGACCGCATATGGCCAGGATCCGTGTTTTTCCACCCGCAGTTATGGAGAGGCACAGGCATATGGCTCATATTGGTAAATCTGATCCTTTGTGTCTTAGCTTTAATTATTTCCACGATATAAGCTTGCAGTCAGTGAATGCAAACACTTGTTTACAGTAAAGGGGTTGTCCCATTAAGCTATCTCTGGCAGGAAGTGTGCATGGGACTGCTGGAAGTAGACAAGTGAAGCGCTTGTACTGTGCCGCCTCCGGCAGTCCCATACGGATGAATGGAGGGCCAGCATGCACGCCACTCCAACCTGGGACCTTCTTCTGCTTGGCAGGGACCCATTGTCTTCATGGGACAACCCCTTTAAGAGGCTGCAAGCCTAGTACATAGCTAGTCCTGCTTAGAACTGAGGGTTTGTTACAATAGTATCCAGTCTAGTCAATGCCCTGAGCTAAACACATCACAAGGGCTAGTTTGTTACAATGTATCAGTCCAGGCAGTTTAGCTCACAGCATTGTGTAAACTGGATACAATTGTAACAAACCCTCAGATGAGAGCAGGACTAGATCTGTACATGGTTTGCAGCATCTGACTAGAAACAAGTGATTTAAAGAGTAACTACTTTTCTTGTCACAGGGACAGATCGGAAGTGTTGATGGGCGGGGGTCACAGCTCCGAGACCCCCACCGATCGCTAGAGCGAGACTGTAGACGGTTTCAATAGAAAGTCTATGAGCTGGTCTACAGTCTGAGAAGCTGCGCTCGGCGCTGTGACCCCCGCCCATCAACACTTCCGATTTGTCCCTGTGACATATCAAAAATTGAAAAAAAAAGTGTAATTCCTCTTTACTTCGCCGACAGCAAACAAACATCTTGAAAATGGCGAGAAATCCAAAACTATTAGAGATGTGAAACTTCATGTGGGTCAGGGTTTAATTAAGGGGTTGTTCTGGGCTGCGGATATTGTTGACCTATCGTTAGGACAGGTCATCAATATATCGGTGGGGGTCTGACACCCCACTGATCGGGGCAGCCACGGCATCGGATGCAGAAGGCTTCACACACTACAATCCCCAGTGCCACGGCTGACAGGTGGGCATGCCAGGTGTCAGACCCCCACTGATCGGGGCAGCCACGGCATCGGATGCAGAAGGCTTCACACACTACAATCCCCAGTGCCACGGCTGACAGGTGGGCATGCCAGGCGTCGGACCCCCACTGATCAGGGCAGCCACGGCATCAGATGCAGGCTTCATACACTGTACAATCCCCAGTGCCACGGCTGACAGGTGGGCATGCCAGGTGTCGGACCCCCACTGATCAGGGCAGTCACGGCATCGGATGCAGAAGGCTTCATACACACTACAATCCCCAGTGCCACGGCTGACAGGTGGGCATGCCAGGCGTCGGACCCCCACTGATCGGGGCAGCCACTGCATCAGATGCAGAAGGCTTCATACACACTACAATCCCCAGTGCCACGGCTGACAGGTGGGCATGCCAGGCGTCGGACCCCCACTGATCGGGGCAGCCACGGCATTGGATGCAGAAGGCTTCATACACTGTACAATCCCCAGTGCCACGGCTGACAGGTGGGCATGCCAGGTGCCGGACCCCCACTGATCGGGGCAGCCACGGCATCGGATGCAGAAGGCTTCATACACTGTACAATCCCCAGTGCCACGGCTGACAGGTGGGCATGCCAGGTGTCGGACCCCCACTGATCAGGGCAGTCACGGCATCGGATGCAGAAGGCTTCATACACTGTACAATCCCCAGTGCCACGGCTGACAGGTGGGCATGACAGGAGTCGGACCCCCACTGATCGGGGCACCCACGGCATCGGATGCAGAAGGCTTCATACACACTACAATCCCCAGTGCCACGGCTGACAGGTGGGCATGCCAGGCGTTGGACCCCCACTGATCGGGGCAGCCACGGCATCGGATGCAGGCTTCATACACTGTACAATCCCCAGTGCCACGGCTGACAGGTGTCAGACCCCCACTGATCGGGGTAGCCACGGCATTGGATGCAGAAGGCTTCATACACACTACAATCCCCAGTGCCACGGCTGACAGGTGTCAGACCCCCACTGATAGGGGCAGCCACGGCATCGGATGAAGGCTTCATACACTGTACAATCCCCAGTGCCACGGCTGACAGGTGGGCATGCCAGGTGTAGGACCCGTCACGGCATCGGATGCAGAAGGCTTCATACACTGTACAATCCCCAGTGCCACGGCTGACAGGTGGGCATGACAGGCGTCGGACCCCCACTGATCGGGGCAGCCACGGCATCGGATGCAGAAGGCTTCATACACCCTACAATCCCCAGTGCCACGGCTGACAGGTGTCAGACCCCCACTGATCGGGGCAGCCACGGCATTGGATGCAGAAGGCTTCATACACACTACAATCCCCAGTGCCACGGCTGACAGGTGTCGGACCCCCACTGACGTTGATATTCATCAGTATCTGTAGCCCAGGACTGCATTTTGTAACAGCAGAAGACCTCTCACATATCTACGAAGACCACCATTCACTGCAGTTCTCAGGGGTCGTCTGGATTTCGGTAACCACGGTCCCTCCCAGGCCCCCCCCACAACTAGCGAGCTGCGTCGTGTCCCCGCGTGAATCCCCGTTACCTCCTCCATGGTCTCCGGCTGCTGGACGCGCGGACGAACGCAAAGAGAAAAACTAAACAAACATCCTGAAAAAAAAAAGGAAACCGTTTTCTTTATTTGCCTTTTTTGTGCATTTCTGTATAAACCATATTTTATCTTCAGGACTTAGATAAAAACGTCATTCTAAAAATGTTCACTTATAATTCTTAAAGTGTAATAAACATAAAAAAAGTCCAAGAACCAAATACACAACCATCCAACGGAGCGCACGCGGTCTGTACGGGGGATGTGCGCGCCTCGTAATACTGCAGGAGAGGCACAAACTCACCTCCAATGGCTGAAAGTCGTGTTCAGGAAAGCGACTGGATATATATTATTACTTTAATAATTTCTGTACACCCGCTGCGCCTGTGCTTATGAATAACATGACATCACTGCATGGGGAGGAGCTAAATGGCATGATATCACTGAATGGGGAGGAGCTAAATGGCATGATATCACTGAATGGGGAGGAGCTAAATGGCATGACATGACTGCAAGGGGAGGGGTTACCATGACATGACTGAAAGGGGAGGGGTTATGACTACACTGTATGGGGAGTTTCTTAAAGAAACAATTTAAATATAAAAGGCAGAAATGGTTAAGGGTTAAAAAAAAAAAAAAAAAAAAAATGAAGAAGCCATTCTCCCCCCTCACTAATCCCCCCGGGGGCTCTGCTTCCTGATCCAGGCAGGAGACGGCCAATCACTGGACCCCATAAGCATTAGAGCGCCATCAGCAGAGGAAATCGGGGAGAATGGCTTCCTTTTTAACTCATTCTGCCCCTTACTGAAAAGAAGGACCCCATGGAGACCCCGGGGCAGACTTCTCGCTCCGCCATACAGTGTGTATACTGGCCGTCTTCTCCAGTACTTTTCCGTGCAGTTTCACGGCATGTATTTTGCGGCAGCAGTTACCAGCACCAGCCCACTACACAATGGACAGAACCGCGTCAGCGGTGGCGTCTGCCCGACCAGCAGTATCAACATCCTGGGCAACCCCTTCATGGGACCCGCCATGCACTGCCGAGCGAATGGGAGGAAAGAAAACCAGCAATTCTGCAATTATTGGGGGGAGGGGGGGATTCTGGCTTGTTGGCGTTTACCTGCGGCACAGACTACGTTAATTTCATATTGCGGGTCAGTGCGGTTACGGGGGACACCATGTTTATTCTGCTTACATTGTTTTACTTTATTTGTTATAAAAACATCATTTGTTCTCACTGTAATTTTCCCTCTCCGGCGCGTTTAGGCTACTTTCACACTAACATTAAAGGTTTCCGGTATTGAGTTCCATCCTAGGGGCTCAATACCATAAAAAAACGCATCAGTTTTGTCCTAATGCATTCTGAATGGAAAGCAATCCGTTCAGGATGCATCAGGATGTCTTCCGTTCCGTCCCTTTTATGGTATTTGCCAAAATTCCGGAACACTTGCCAGAATGCCGGATCCGGTACCAAGTGTTCAGGAAATTGCCGCATTGACGGATCCGTTTTTCCAGTCTGTGCATGCACAGACCTTTAAAAATGTAAAAAAATAAATAAATACCAGATCCATTTTTCCGGATGACACCTGAGAGACGGATCCGGTATTTCAATGCATTTGTCAGACGGATCTGGAAACAAATGATCTCCGTTTGCATACGGATTTCCGGATCCGGCAGGCAGCCTGCTGGATCCTTCTAACGCTAGTGTGAAATACCCTTATTTTTGCGGAGTGAGTTGATGTGGTCAGTGGTACCGTTTAGGGGCACGTATGACGTTTTGATTGCCTTGTATTCCAATTTCTGGGATTGGAGTTGGGTGGAAAACCGCACTCCAGGCATGGTGTTCACCGTGCAGGCGAAAAAACGCCATCAATTTACCGCTCATGTCATTATGGAGGTGGCGATACCGATTATGTGCACTTTTTAAATTCCTTTTTTTATTTGTTCAAATCAAGCATTGGGAAAAGATTTAGTTTTTTTGTCGTTTTTATAAATATCTTCAAAAACTTTTTTTAAAACTTTTATTTTAGTTCGTCTTAGGCCTCTTTCACACTTGCGTTGTCCGGATCCAGCGTGTACTCCACTTGCCGGAATTACACGCCGAATCCGGAAAAACGCAAGTGTACTGAAAGCATTTGAAGACGGATCAGTCTTCAAAATGCGTTCAGTGTTACTATGGCAGCCAGGACGCTATTAAAGTCCTGGTTGCCATAGTAGCAGTGGGGAGCGGGGGAGCGGTATACTTACCATCCGTGCGGCTCCCGTGGCGCTCCAAAATGACGTCAGAGTGCCCCATGCGCATGGATGACGTGTCCATGCGATCACGTGATCCATGCGCTTGGGGCGCCCTGACGTCACTCTGGAGCGCCCTGGGAGCTGCACGGACGGTAAGTATGCTGCTCCCCGCTCCCCACTGCACTTTACCATGGCTGCCAGGACTTTAGCGTCCCGGCAGCAATGGTAACCATTGAGAAAAAGCTAAACGTCGCATCCGGCAATGCGCCGAAACGACGTTTAGCTTAAGGCCGGATCCGGATCAATGCCTTTCAATGGGCATTCATTCCGGATCCGGCCTTGCGGCAAGTGTTCCGGATTTTTGGCCGGAGCAAAAAGCGCAGCATGCTGCGCTATTTGCTGTGGCCAAAAAACGTTCCGTTCCGGAACGGAAGACGTCCTGATGCATCCTGAAGGACGGACTGTCCATTCAGAATGCATTAGGATAATCCTGATCAGTATTCTTCCGGCATAGAGCCCCGACGACGGAACTCTATGCCGGAAGACTATAACGCAGGTGTGAAAGAGGCCTTAGAGCAGGAACTGCGATACTTGTGCAGCGCTATGTATTACGCCTCCAGCACAGCCTAGTACTAAGATGGCGGACCTGGGGGCCACTTAGATGCCGTTGTCATTATTGTCCGTGGCATCTGTGGGGGCGACAATCCCGTCAGTTGTGGAGGAGTAGCGCGGTCCTACTCTGCTGGTGATCTCACAGCACCCACGAGTTCACACTGCCACGCTTCCTCATACCACCACATTGACATCCAGAGGCGCGGTATGGGCCCACAGCATTCCACCGTACTACGGATCAGTACAAAATGTCATGGGGGGTGGGGTCGCTCCGGAATTCATGGCCTCCGCAGGGAAACCAAACCATTTGGCTAGCTGCAGCTTACCGAGGTGAAACCAGCATTCGGCCACGGCTGTCAGCTGAACAGCTATTAAAGGGGATGGCTGTAGCGAGGCAACCCCTTTAACAGGAGCCCTCAATTTGAGGTGGTCACTGATAGTACTGTACAGCCGGAGCGCTGGTTTCATGATCACGGTAAAGAAAAAAGTGCTAAAGCCATAAGATTTGCCGAATTCTGACTCTCGCCATGAATGTCGCCAGCATAAGCGACATCTGACTGACCGCGATAATCACATCAGAAAGTCTCTCAAAGACATCAAATATTAAGGTGCAAATATGACCAAGGAACAACAAACCGCCTTATAACGTAACAGAGGCGCTCGCCATCCACGTCTCAGCAATGTCCGGCAGCGGACGCCGCGCGTTCTCCCCAGAGGCAGCGTGAACAGGAAGTCTTTGTGCACTGGCCGTTTATAAGAAAAGAAGGCATCAAACGTTTTCTTCTTAAAAATAGACGTCTTTTCTCCTATGTCCTTAAATACAATTCAAGTTTAGACAAAATTATGTTTTTTTTTGTTGTTTTCCTTTTCTTAAGAAAGCAAAAAGTTTGGCTTTCAGCGCACGAGGAAGCCGCGTGAAAAAGGCCACGGCGTATCCTATACATAAAGAGGGGTAAACCGTTCAACGCACCGCCCGCCGTAGTATATTAAGGCTTAGTGTCTCTTCAGAAGTCGCCCCCTTCGTCTTCTCGTCCTGTCGCAGTTCTATATTGCTCTACACCGAGGGCCTGGACATTATATATTATACCCCATAATGCATTGCTCTGTAATACCAACAGGTTTCCATCGCGCCCGGCGTGAACAGAGGATATTCTATGTCCTGCTTTACAGTGCAGCCCCACTCCCAAACATGATTTAACCCTGTACTCTCATAATCTACATATACTGTTGAATCGGTCAATAATTCCTGGCTGTGGTGCATTGCGGGAGCCATAGAATAAAATAAATCCCTGCACAAAGCGGGGTCATGTAACAGTATATGGCTGAATGCAGCTTTGGATGTGACCGGAGAGTTACATTATATGTAGATTGTGAAATAACGTTGGAGTCTTGGCTCCATTTACACAGAGCGTGTGATATCGTCATCAGACCACACAATGCCATATGAAAGGGCTCAGCGAACTCCAGCTGCTGGGAAACTACAAACTCCAGCATGCACCATTCAATTCCATAGGAGTTCCGAGTACAGGTGAGCAAGTGTGCACGCTGGGAGTCATAGTTTCACCGTTAGCGGAGGTTGCTAATCTCGGCACCGTACAAGTCCGTAGATTACTACGGCCGCTGGATGGAGCCATACAACACAGATCAGTTATACAGGGCAGTGATAGGCAAACTGCGGCCCTCCAGCTGTTGCAAAACTACAACTCCCACCATGCCCTGCTGTAGGCAGTCTTTGCATGCTGGGAGTTGTAGTTCTGCAACAGCTGGAGAGCCGCAGTTTGCCTATCACTGATACAGGGCAATAAACAGAGAAAATACAATGTGATCGTCGCTGCACGCGTTGGGGATAGAGCGGGGGTTATTCTGGCAATTCTGTAGTGTTTTCACTGCATAAACCCACAGGGGAACAGAGCCTTGTCACCGTGCGGACAGACCCTCAGAGCCAAGTAAAGTGGGAAACCATCACAAGACGACGTGGGGGGTCTCTGCCGCACAGCGCTTTACATCTTTGGTTTAGCAGGAGCCATCATTCCCAGGGTCGCTGCAGCAATCACGGATTTAGTGCTAAATTAGGTTTCACCTCCATCGGCGGCAGCTTCCTCAATACTTTACGGTTATTGCAACAGAAATGTCTGGAATTAAAATAAAAAATTAAATAAAATTTACAGGCAGCGGCCTCAGCTTCCAAGAAGGGGAAACGATCTCCTGTCATCTAGCGATGGTGGAGACGTAGTGTATACAGCCCTTGGATACAAGTCCTCCGCACAGATAATACTGTCAGGTCCGGGGTCCTCCTTCCAGGCTATCCCTCATGTGTTTCACTTCCATGCGGGGGACGGGACACCCCCCTCATGTAACAGCAATCCAATGAAATATAAAGATACATAAAAAATTAAAGTGCAAAATTCCTCATCGATGAAGTGTAATCGGGTTCATTGCTGGGGGATTCATTGACAGTTCCCAGAATATAAAATACAGACCAGTCCTCCCCTAGTGCAATCTACAAGAATCCCAGTGATTACTTCCTGGCGATGAGCGACACGAGGGAACGTTACCTCTTACAATTTACCTTGAAGTTTATTGTAGCTGCCCTAAAAGTTTTAGATAGCGCTTGAAAGAGAGAAAGTTATCTGTAAAAAAAACAAGTCCTTCACTGTGAAATCGTTCCTATAAAACGTGAGGCTCACAGGCCGAGGTCATCGCGTCGCCATTAAGAGCAATGAAAATCTTGAAGCAGAATTTGGCAATACAGAAACGTCGGCTCCGAAGGTATTTCACGTCAGCCCGGTTAAAACTAAAGCACCTTTAGATGAGAGATGTGGGTTGAGGAGACCGAGGTCCGGAAGGTTAATCGGCAGAGTCCAGGCCGTCTGACGGTGGAGCGAACTTAAGACGGAAAGTTCCTGGATAAAACAAAAGACATAAAAAAAACTAAGTGGCAGCTGTGGGACGACGGGAGGGAGTGCTGGTACATGTACAGGGGCTACAAGCGTGGCCGTATACTAGACAGCGAGTGAATGGGAGGGGAAGGTGCAATTACACAAGGGAGGTGAAATATGAAGAGGACACAGAACTCACGCAAGCGCTGCAGCCTCTTCAACCAGCTGATCCTGAGGACACTGCACAACCCCTAGCGAATATACCACCAGGTGAACGCTGCTGCATCCGAGCCGTACACTGGAGTCTGCGTGCACATCGAGACCTTACTGCTACAGTACGGAGAACAGCTGTTGTGTGCGTTGTCCAGAACATAAGTCCGTATGACGGCGCCATTTCCCGGATCTATGAATCTCTCAGTCTATTGTACCTGGAGCACGATTCACAGTATTATACGTCACTATGATGCAGCGAGACCAGCTAAGATAAGCAGCGGCCGACAAATGAAGCAGTCACACAGATCGTATTTTCTAGACCACACAAAAAAGAGCCTTAAAGGGTTTCTCCACTCCTTTAATGTCGATGGTCTATCCTCAGAATAGGCCATCAGTATATGGTTGGCATGGGTCCAACAACCTACCTGCCGATCAGGTCTTGCAGAGTAGTTTCTGTGCCTGAAGTTGGCACCAGAACGACACAGCTCTGCCCATGGTGAAATGCAGGGATGCTCAACCTGCGGCCCTCCAGCTGTTGTAAAGCTACAACTCCCACCATCCCCTTCTGTAGGCTGCCCGGGAATGATTGGAGTTGTAGTTTTGCAACAGCTGGAGGGCCGCAGGTTGAGCATGCCTGGTGTAGTGGATGGACTTTGCAGCTGCAGCACTGCGCTCATTCACTTCAAGGGGCCACTCTGCAGTAACCAAGCTCCGTCCACAACAAAATGGAGCCGTGTAGCTCATGTGCCGACTTCCGGGTTCTACTGAAACTGCAGATGGGCAGGGGTGCGGGGTGTTGTACCTGTGCCAATAAGATATTGGTTGAGGATAGACCATGGACATGTAGGAACCAGGGCCTCAGGCTAGTTCATGCTCTGCACAGCAAACACCTGGTGACAGATGACAATCCCAGGGAAAGCCTTTAAATGCACTGAAGACGCTGTAGATGAGAAGACGTTACCTTGCTGATTAAAATCCATTGATGGCTGCTTACAGTCCTGAGCGCGGTGGCCGCTGACCCCACAGTTATAGCATGAAATGTTCCCACTCTTTTTGTGAGTTGTGCCGTTAATGGTGCCCATCATGCCCTGAGGCTGGTACACCCCCGCTGTGCCAGTTATAAAGTTCTGCATGGGAGGCAAGGAAAAGCCGGGCTGCCCTGTCAGCATAGAGTCTGGGTTCAAGCTGTTACTGTACGGTGCGTGCACTACCGGAAACGAGCTGCTGCTGTTGTATTGCTGGGCGTTAATGTACCCGTTATTGCACACTGGGCTGAAGGGCATGAGAGAGAAGGGGAACATGGAGGGGGTAGAGAACTGATGCTGGAAATAATTTCCATAATTGACAGCGACACCGCCTGACCCACAACTGCCACTGCAGCCACACGAGCTACAGACTGTGCACCCAGTCTGTGCCGCCGGCGGCTGCTGATGCACATGGTGGTGGCCGGGAGTCTGATTGGAAATCTGAATGTTCATGGCGGGGGCATTGCCACTGCAATAGCTGTTGTCAGACGTGGAGGAAATTGTAGGGCTTGAGCTGGGGACAGGGCAGCTGGGCAGGTTCGTCACATTACTATAGGACGTTGAGGGGTGGTTGCTGGAAGTGGCAATGCTGTTTGCACAGAAGTTGCCAGCCATTTGGGCAACAGGCATGCCACTCATAGCAGAAAAGGCAACTTTGGTGTTGGCTGAATACAGAACGCTTCTGGGGTTTATTATTGCCGGAGAGACACTGGTCATCTGTCCAACCACAGAAGAATCCGACGATGATACGAGAAGCTTCACGGGAGTGCGGGTGACGTGGAAGACTGGAGTGGATGGTATGGTGGTAGGGGCGCTGCTCTCCACCATCATGGCCGGCTGCTGAGCTGGTTTTAGCATCCTCTCGCCAGATAAAGTGTTTCCCACTTTGGCCCGGACACCGAAGCTTACGGTCTGTTGCATGGAGCTGCCGTCGGGGATGATGGAAAGCACCTGACCAGGTTGCAATGGGCCGGCTGAAGCTTTGATGTCCAGAAGCAGGTTTCCAAAGCTCTTCTCTATTTTCAAGCCGCTTCTGGATCCGGGTGAAGCTTTACTCCTGTCTTCTGCAGACAAGATGGCGTGAGGAGATGACTGGAGGATCTTAATCTCTGCACTGCCGCGGTCTGATTTGTGCAAAGTGTTCATGAGGTGCAGTGGAGCCATGTGAGGGGGAGGCCCAGCTAGCATCTGACGTGGTACTGGATGATGGCTTGAAGGGCTGGATCCACTGTCATTTTGCACTGGTAAAACCTGAGCTGTTGGGCGAACGGAACTGGATGTAAAGTGATTCACCAGCAAGACGGACTTGTCCTTCTCAATGCAATCCAAGTGCCTCCCAAGACCTACCAAACAAATAATGGTAAGCGGTCCGGTATATAAATGGTTAAATTAGAGTGCCAACAATCATATATCTCTATACTATAAAACGTCAGCCCCAGTATATATCAGTCACATGTGATGTAATGTCTCTGGAGGTTATATCAGCGCTGGAGCGTTATAAGAGAAGCGGGTGATATCAGTAACATGTGATGTAATGTCTCTGGAGGTTATATCAGCGCTGGAGCGTTATAAGAGGAGCGGCTGATATCAGTCACATATGATGTAATGTCTCTGGAGGTTATATCAGCGCTGGAGCGTTATAAGAGAAGCGGGTGATATCAGTAACATGTGATGTAATGTCTCTGGAGGTTATATCAGCGCTGGAGCGTTATAAGAGGAGCGGCTGATATCAGTCACATGTGATGTAATGTCTCTGGAGGTTATATCAGCGCTGGAGCGTTATAAGAGAAGCGGGTGATATC
Source organism: Bufo gargarizans (assembly GCF_014858855.1). NCBI lineage: Eukaryota > Metazoa > Chordata > Amphibia > Anura > Bufonidae > Bufo > Bufo gargarizans. The sequence goes on along the minus strand of NW_025334744.1, from coordinate 58,998 downwards.
AGTAACATGTGATGTAATGTCTCTGGAGGTTATATCAGTGCTGGAGCGTTATAAGAGGAGCGGCTGATATCAGTCACATGTGATGTAATGTCTCTGGAGGTTATATCAGCGCTGGAGCGTTATAAGAGGAGCGGCTGATATCAGTCACATATGATGTAATGTCTCTGGAGGTTATATCAGTGCTGGAGCGTTATAAGAGGAGCGGCTGATATCAGTCACATGTGATGTAATGTCTCTGGAGGTTATATCAGTGCTGGAGCGTTATAAGAGGAGCGGCCGATATCAGTCACATGTGATGTAATGTCTCTGGAGGATATATCAGTACTGGAGCGTTATAAGAGGAGCGGCTGATATCAGTCACATGTGATGTAATGTCTCTGGAGGTTATATCAGCGCTGGAGCGTTATAAGAGGAGCGGCTGATATCAGTCACATATGATGTAATGTCTCTGGAGGTTATATCAGTGCTGGAGCGTTATAAGAGGAGCGGCTGATATCAGTCACATATGATGTAATGTCTCTGGAGGTTATATCAGTGCTGGAGCGTTATAAGAGGAGCGGCTGATATCAGTCACATGTGATGTAATGTCTCTGGAGGTTATATCAGTGCTGGAGCGTTATAAGAGGAGTGGCCGATATCAGTCCCATGTGATGTAATGTCTCTGGAGGTTATATCAGCACAGGAGCTGCTGATATCAGTCACATATGATGTAATGTCTCTGGAGGTTATATCAGAGCTGGAGCGTTATAAGAGGAGCGGCTGATATCAGTCACATAGGATGTAATGTCTGGAGGTTATATCAGTACTGGAGCGTTATAAGAGGAGCGGCTGATATCAGTCACATATGATGTCACTGGAGGTTATAAGGACAGCATATTCCTTACGTCTGTCCATTTCCTCTGCACTGTCGGAGCTCTCTTCTCGCGTCTGCAGCCCCATTGGGCTTGATGGGGAGCTGGAATACTCCGAGGACGAGCTGCCTTCTTGAGGCACCTGAGAGGCTGCGGGCTCCACGTCTACAGACAACTCTGCAACAAAGAAAGGACAATCCCTAAGAGAAGGGCGGTGGGGACAGAATGTCAGCACTCGTGGATTACTGGCAGATATGAGATATCAGACAATCATATGAGGACTCCTCCATAGGTGACAAAACCAACAGGGAGGAACAATCAGAAGTCTCCAAATTCTCGGGTTCACAGCAGCATAATATGGACGCATTTTCATCTGTATTTTGCATGCGAGACCTGGCCAGACTGACAACTCACAGTATCACAGCTTGTGTCGTGTCGCACATCTGAAATATGGATGCAAAACGCACTGGTGTGAACCTCGCCTGATCCTGCAAACTGATGAGGATCAAGACTAAGGCACGGCCGACCCAGTGCGGTCTGGACCCAGACTCTATTCCGTTGCCAGGAATTGAATCCGTTCTGCTCAGAATAACATGGAGGCAATGACCACCCAGACACCAGGCACGAAGCAGCCTTACCTGTAGCGTGGCTGCAGTGGACATTTTGAACTGGTCCAACGTGACTGGTTGGAGGAACCCGGGCGACTCCGCTGCTGGTGAAAGTACACGATGCTGAGTTCAGACACCTTTTTTCAGTCTTCTCTCTGGTAAAGGGAACATGAAAGTCAAAACTCATTCTCCCAAAACGTATCGGCTTAAAGGGGCTATCCCCCCCTTCTCTTTTCCATGCCGTGGCTGCTCTCTCCTGTCCGCTAAACTGCTCAATCAGGGGGCGTTTACATTTCTTATGACTGACAGCAGGTTCAGCGGTCTGCTGATCTACAGACTCCGCCTACTTGCCCGGCGTGCGCGCTCCCGTGTGAGCAGGGAATCATTTGCGCAGGAGAACTAACCAGCAGAGAGTTCTATTAAAAAAAAAAAAAAGACGAACGACAGGAATCCAACGCGCATGTGCGAAAATGCGCAAGCCCGAGAGTTAGGGCAGCATAGAAAAAAAAGAAGATTTATAGCGCGCAATCGCGGCCAATGCTCCGATGTCGCTGGGGTGGCCGTAACCAATAACAACCGGCTGTAAACAACGCTAAAAAAGAATGTCAAATATATAAGAAGGGAGGACGAATCGGTAATCACTTATATTGGGCAAGTTGATACTTGTGTCAAAAACTACACAATTAGGCAGTTATCAGAAGATGGAATCACCCCAAAGATGGGATCGCCCCAAAGATGGGATCGCCCCAAAGATGGGATCGCCCCTGTAAGCAGCAGCTACTGCAATTATCGGGAGCTGAGTTGTTAACCCTTCACTGCCCTGCGCAGTGGGATGGAGGTTCCCGAGATCTGCCGCACTATTACAGTGCAGTAATGGCGTAGGCTTAGGAGCTGCACCTACGTGATAATTTGCTGGTGCCAGCTGCAGTATGTGGCTAGCATCCCGCCAGGATCAGAAATAGCGCCAGTCTCAGCAGTTTAATCACTTTCATGCCGCTGTCCATTCTGACCGCGACAACTAAGTGGTAAGACAGAAGGAGGGGGCTTCCTCTGTCACCCCCATCATTCCTCCACATGATGCAATCAGCATGACAACCAAGGGCTATTCCAGGCTTCTACTCTTGTTATTCTCAGAATAGGCCATCACTATCAGACAGGTGGGGGTCCAGCAATTCGCACCCCCACCCATCAGCTGTTCTGCAGTAGGGGTATTCACTGCAGTAACCAGATCTGTCCTCTACATGATGGGCAGACAGTGGATTGGTGGGGGTGCGGGGTGTCAGACCCCCCTGATCAGATACCGATGGCCTACCTTGAAGATAGGCCGTCAATAATAAAACGCTGGAATACCCTTTAAGGTTCTACGCCAATTTTTTATAAATCCACTCCCTTGTAGTTCTTTCCTTGACGTCAGTGAATTGCATTTGTGACTGATATTTCAAAGAAGTCCCAACCTTATCAGGGAACATGGCGGCTCGCTCGTTTTCTTCTGGCTTCCTTCTCATCTACATTTCATTGTTATTAATCTTCTGCAACTTGCAGAAGGCAAACCCTCATAGCGGCGCTGCGGCCAGAGATGGCTCACTCGTTCCTCTCCCTCATAGCCCCGCTGCGGCCAGAGATGGCTCGCTCGTTCCTCTCCCTCATAGCCCCGCTGCGGCCAGAGATGGCTCGCTCGTTCCTCTCCCTCATAGCCCCGCTGCGGCCAGAGATGGCTCGCTCGTTCCTCTCCCTCATAGCCCCGCTGCGGCCAGAGATGGCTCACTCGTTCCTCTCCCTCATAGCCCCGCTGCGGCCAGAGATGGCTCACTCGTTCCCCTCCCTCATAGCGGCGCTGCGGCCAGAGATGGCTCGCTCGTTCCCCTCCCTCATAGTGGCGCTGCGGCCAGAGATGGCTCACTCGTTCCTCTCCCTCATAGCCCCGCTGCGGCCAGAGATGGCTCACTCGTTCCCCTCCCTCATAGCGGCGCTGCGGCCAGAGATGGCTCGCTCGTTCCCCTCCCTCATAGTGGCGCTGCGGCCAGAGATGGCTCGCTCGTTCCTCTCCCTCATAGCCCTGCTGCAGCCAGAGATGGCTCACTCGTTCCCCTCCCTCATAGCGGCGCTGCGGCCAGAGATGGCTCGCTCGTTCCCCTCCCTCATAGTGGCGCTGCGGCCAGAGATGGCTCGCTCGTTCCTCTCCCTCATAGCCCCGCTGCGGCCAGAGATGGCTCGCTCGTTCCTCTCCCTCATAGCCCCGCTGCGGCCAGAGATGGCTCGCTCGTTCCTCTCCCTCATAGCCCCGCTGCTGCCAGAGATGGCTCGCTCGTTCCTCTCCCTCATAGCCCTGCTGCTGCCAGAGATGGCTCGCTCGTTCCTCTCCCTCATAGCCCCGCTGCTGCCAGAGATGGCTCGCTCGTTCCTCTCCCTCATAGCCCCGCTGCGGCCAGAGATGGCTCGCTCGTTCCTCTCCCTCATAGCCCCGCTGCTGCCAGAGATGGCTCGCTCGTTCCTCTCCCTCATAGCCCCGCTGCGGCCAGAGATGGCTCGCTCGTTCCTCTCCCTCATAGCCCCGCTGCGGCCAGAGATGGCTCGCTCGTTCCTCTCCCTCATAGCCCCGCTGCGGCCAGAGATGGCTCACTCGTTCCTCTCCCTCATAGCCCCGCTGCGGCCAGAGATGGCTCACTTGTTCCCCTCCCTCATAGCGGCGCTGCGGCCAGAGATGGCTCGCTCGTTCCCCTCCCTCATAGCGGCGCTGCGGCCAGAGATGGCTCACTCGTTCCCCTCCCTCATAGCGGCGCTGCGGCCAGAGATGGCTCGCTCGTTCCCCTCCCTCATAGTGGCGCTGCGGCCAGAGATGGCTCACTCGTTCCTCTCCCTCATAGCCCCGCTGCGGCCAGAGATGGCTCACTTGTTCCCCTCCCTCATAGCGGCGCTGCGGCCAGAGATGGCTCGCTCGTTCCCCTCCCTCATAGTGGCGCTGCGGCCAGAGATGGCTCGCTCGTTCCTCTCCCTCATAGCCCCGCTGCGGCCAGAGATGGCTCACTCGTTCCTCTCCCTCATAGCCCCGCTGCGGCCAGAGGTGGCTCGCTCGTTCCCCTCCCTCATAGTGGCGCTGCGGCCAGAGATGGCTCGCTCGTTCCTCTCCCTCATAGCCCTGCTGCAGCCAGAGATGGCTCGCTCGTTCCCCGCGGCGGCCAGAGATGGCTTGCTCGTTCCTCTCCCTCATAGCCCTGCTGCTGCCAGAGATGGCTCGCTTGTTCCTCTCCCTCATAGCCCCGCTGCTGCCAGAGATGGCTCGCTCGTTCCTCTCCCTCATAGCCCTGCTGCTGCCAGAGATGGCTCGCTCGTTCCTCTCCCTCATAGCCCCGCTGCTGCCAGAGATGGCTCGCTCGTTCCTCTCCCTCATAGCCCCGCTGCTGCCAGAGATGGCTCGCTCGTTCCTCTCCCTCATAGCCCCGCTGCGGCCAGAGATGGCTCGCTCGTTCCTCTCCCTCATAGCCCCGCTGCTGCCAGAGATGGCTCGCTCGTTCCTCTCCCTCATAGCCCTGCTGCTGCCAGAGATGGCTCGCTCGTTCCTCTCCCTCATAGCCCCGCTGCTGCCAGAGATGGCTCGCTCGTTCCTCTCCCTCATAGCCCCGCTGCAGCCAGAGATGGCTCGCTCGTTCCTCTCCCTCATAGCCCCGCTGCGGCCAGAGATGGCTCGCTCGTTCCTCTCCCTCATAGCCCCGCTGCGGCCAGAGATGGCTCACTCGTTCCTCTCCCTCATAGCCCCGCTGCGGCCAGAGATGGCTCGCTCGTTCCTCTCCCTCATAGCCCCGCTGCGGCCAGAGATGGCTCGCTCGTTCCTCTCCCTCATAGCCCCGCTGCGGCCAGAGATGGCTCGCTCGTTCCTCTCCCTCATAGCCCCGCTGCGGCCAGAGATGGCTCACTCGTTCCTCTCCCTCATAGCCCCGCTGCGGCCAGAGATGGCTCGCTCGTTCCTCTCCCTCATAGCCCCGCTGCGGCCAGAGATGGCTCACTCGTTCCTCTCCCTCATAGCCCCGCTGCGGCCAGAGATGGCTCACTCGTTCCTCTCCCTCATATTGTTGCTAATTTACTTCCAAAAATAGACGAGAGGAACAATGAGCCAACGAGCTGCGCCTTACAGCCTGTAACCCAATCATCACAACCAGGATCCAGGACCTAACACCATGGCCCTGGCGAGGACGGCACTCACTTCTCAAGCTCCAGCTGAGTCTTCAGCTTCTTCTTTGCTCCCATCGTTAGGGATTCAAACTTATTTAAATCTTCCTCGGTGAGACTCAAGAACTGAGAAGAGAAAACACAGAGAGTCATGTAAGAAGAGCAGAGCTTTCTACGTCCCAACTGCACCAATCCCAGAGGGGTCTGGACACGGATGGCCTCTCATCAGGATAGGTTATCAGTGTCAGAACAGTAGGGGTCCGACACTCGGCATCCCCTCCAATCACCAGTCCTCAACAGGTGTCAGAAACTATACAGGGGATGGGAGCGGGCACACTGGTTCCGTCCATGAGCTGGGCAGCACTGCCAAAACTACACAGCAGATGGAACCTTCTGAACACTGTATAGTTTCTGGTGATGGCGGCTGCCCAAAACACCTGATCAAAGCGGGCGTCGCGTGTCAAACTCCCAACGCCCTGATGCTGATAATCTGGGAGGTAGGCATCACATCGATATCTAAGTTCAGGAAAAAACTAATGAATGGTCAAAGCTCTCCTTCACTTCAAAGGCCTTGGTTCTGGAGATAGGAGTGGATCCCAGAGGCGGCACCGATCTTACATTTGTAACATACTATAAATGCTGAGTTGGGAATACACCTTTAATATTACCCATAACTATATACGTTGCAAACACATTGGAAACTAATGGTAAGGGGGCCGTGTAGTTCAATTCCTGGCCCAGTGCTTAGCTCCCATTGCTGCTGACCAATCAATGGCCTCACGTGCCGTTCCTGTGCAGGTCACCATTGATTGCTTCATGTAGGAGCTGGAACACTCTGAACAGGCATTGGTTCCCAGTAGAATCCATAAAACAGGGACACTATTTCTGGTAATAAGTCACATTAAGGGTCCATTCACACGTCTGTGGTGTATTGCGGATCCGCAGTACACTCGGCCGGCACCTCCCATAGAACTGCCTGTTCTTGTCCGCAACTGTGGACAAGAATAGGACATGTTCTATTTTTTGCAGAGGAAAACCCGGAAGTTCAGGGCCGCGCTCCGGAAACGCGGATGCGGAGAGCACATAGTGTTCTCTCCGCATCCATTCCTGCCCCATTGAGAATGAATGGGTCCGCACACGTTCCTGATATTGCGGACGTGTGAATGGACCCTAAATATCTGGCTGTAAAAAAATAAATAAAAAAATAATACTGGGAAAAACAACTGTATGTGAAACCTACCCAACTGTACAGCAGTACGGGGACATAACGTCGACCTGCAGGCGGTGCTTCTGAATGACCACCAGTTCACCAGGCGTGAAGTCACGTGATCTGGTCTTGAAGCAACATGCGGACACCGAGGTCACCCTGCTAGGAGGACTCATTACCTTTTTCATTGACAGCTGGCTGAATACTGTGTAGTATTTGTGCAGGCGTAACTTCCTGAGCCACTCCAATATTTCCTGCTGTTCTTGAGTCTGCGGGCTCGGCACACTGGAAGGTATTCCAGTAGAGGACGTGGTCTCCGATGAAGGCCGATATGTTACAGAGGTCGAGCTTGAACACGGGGACATGCTCATTGTGGCTCCGCTGTGGTGCAAGGCAAGGCTGCTGTGGGAAGACTGGATGCTGGCCACGCCACATATGGGTCTGCAATACAAGCAACATCCAGTCACACCAAGCGGATGATGGAGAAACCGGATGAGGAGCCCCCAGCTGCCGGAGCCTACGTACCGTATAGAGGGACCCATAGATGTGCTCATTTTCACATGGGATGGGGTGCTGGGACCTATGGGAGATGTAACCCCAATAATCAGGATTTGTACAAACAGTAAGTAACAGGAAAATGGCCGCTGACACTCACTTAAGTTCTGATGCTGTTGGTGGTTTGCTGAAGTGCTGAAGAATTTTTTAAGAAGGTCACTCTTTAATACCTGGGGGGGCAGAGACGCAAAACACCTGGAGCACAAGGCAGAAAAGTCAATGAGGCAAAGTTGTCACCGTGAATGAGAAGAGTAATAAAAATAGAGAACGATCGTACCGGTGATCGAAATCAAAGTCCACATGGTTCCTGTCCACGGAATAAGTGTCCACAGCCCCACGGTAAGGAATGCATTTCTCCAAATCTTCAGAGAACACGTGAGAGAGCTGCAAGACACAAAGAGAAGGCTCATCACAGGGATCCAAGGAAGAGAGAACATCCTTCACCTACAGTGGGTATGGACACTCCAGAGCTGCACTCACTATTCTGCAGGCTTCAGAGCTGAAATCTGAGAACATAATGTAGACTCTTTTGTGGTCTATGATACGTGGTGAACATATAAGCTATACACACAGTCACCGCATGCCGTCTACATACCCTGGAGTCACCTTTCATTACCTTAGAAATAAATTCTGTAACTTCAGCTGAGGATTTGGTAACCAACGAAACAGAGGAATCAGACCAAAATACCTGAAATAGAAGAGAAATGATGGCACTACCCAAACGTGCAGGATTAATGCTGCAGGAGTGAAGCGGAAAAGCAATAATTATTTCACCATTTTTCTACTCTTAATTTCAAAGCAAAAATTGAATTTTTTTTTATTTTTTTTAAACTGTGGCCCCTTTTCCCCTGCGGTGTTTTCGGGTCACCAGGGGCGGTCTGGGCCAGTACTGATGAGGTTCACCTTTATTTCTTATTTTACCATTGGCTGTTTTCTGCTGAACCTGCGACTAGCCTCTTGGCCCCAGTTACAGGGGACATGCACTGCAGAGCTGATCTGGGCCCCAGCGGCTCCTACAATCGAGAGCCGAGTATCTGGCGATCAGGAAGGCAGGGTTGCAATAAGCCGCCTCTGCCGCCGACAGCCAGTTCTTCTGTCTTGAAGCTGCTCGATTTCTGTGCAGCCACAGGCTCTGCAGAGTTGGACCTTCTACAAAGACAGAGGCCCAGTCTACAAATGGTTAAGGTGGTGGGGGGTCCCTATACCCCTGGGCTCATGGAGCAGCAGGTTGAACATGTGCACTGCCTCTGCATTTTCTAGAGGACCCTTGGGGATAAAGCGCCGTGCTCTCGGCTCAACCAGGGAATCCGGTCCAGCGGTGGAACCCCCGACCACCAATCAGATAGTTCCCCTATCCAGTATATAGGGGATAACCTGAAGTTACCCCTTTAACCCTTCTGACTGAGCCTGCACTAGTTACCTCAAAACAGCAGTCTGCATTCTTCTCCTTTTTCTTGTGCGGCAAAACCTTAAGTTCAATTTTCTCAACATTCACTAAAAAAGAGAAAAGAAGAAAAAAAAAAAAATTACTCAGAGGAAGGAGAAATCTTAAGGGGATTCCGTCATGACGTTTTAGGCCTATAACCTAAACATATGGCCAGGTCCGTCCAAATAGCGCGAATCCGAAACTGTACTTATTAAATGTGCCTGTGGCTCTATTAGCACATAAGACAGGTTTTTATAACCTGTCATTCACCTACCTAAGGTGCCCAAGGGGACGTCGCTTCGTACAGTGTGCCCGGCTGCACCCATCTCCGTCTGGTGCCCAGCGACGCCTTCCCAGTTGAAATCGCCGCCCTCCCTGTCTATAGTGCCGCCTTCCTCACCTCAGCGCCGCCCCCTGCAATCATCCGGTCCCTCAGGTTATGCCTAGTGCGTACGCGCGGGATCTGGCAGAGGGACCGGACGATTGCGGAGGCGGCGCTGAGAAAGGCGACACTATAGACAGGGAGGGCGGCGATTTCTAGTGGAAAGGTGGCGCTCGGCACCAGACGGAGATGGGTGCAGCCGGGCACACTGTATGAAGCGACGGCCCCTTGGGCACCTTAGGTAGGTGATGACAGGTTATAAAAACCTGTCTTATGTGCTAATAGAGCCACAGGCACATTTAGTAAGTAGTTTCGGATTCACTCTATTTGGACGGACCTGGCCATATGTTTAGGTTATAGGCCTAAAACGTCATGACAGAATCCCTTTAATCATTCAGAGTGGATCTATCACATGAAAGAACGCATGAAGCCATAACTCTAAGGGCCCATTCACGACTGTATGAATGGGTCCGCACAAGTTCCTCAATTTTGCAGAACGGGTGCAGACCCATTCTTTTTAATGTGGCTGCAAAAGACGCGGACAACATGTGCTGTCAGCATCCGTAGTTCTGTTCCGTGGCTCCGCAAAAAAAGATAGAGCATGTACTATGATCGTGCCGGCCACGTGCGGTCCGCAAATTGCAAAACGCACATGGGCTGGCATCTGTGTTTTACGGATCCTCAAAGCACTACGGTCGTCTGAATGCTCCTGAAAAGAGTCGGGACTGATGGAGGGCACGGCAGTCACTGCCCCGACACACTGTAACAAAATATCAGGACAGGAGAGAGGCTTGGGTTACGGATGTGTTCAGCTTCCAGATCATTGTCTAAAATGATACATTGTAACAAAACCCTCTCAGTATTAGACCAGGATGGGTTTTTCAATCCCTGGGTGTAAACGAGGACATTTCCAGTCACGCACAGCAAGCAGTGATGGAAGACACACAAAATCAATTAGGAAGCTGCAGAAGTAATTATATTGAGATGAATTCTGGATGGAGTTATAGGCAGGTCTACAGCACCCATGTCCTAATCCAGGGATGCCCAACCTGCGGCCCTCTAGCTGTTGCAAAACTACACCTCCCATCATGCCAGGACAGCCTACAGCAGGGATGCTCAACCTGCGGCCCGCCAACTGTTGTAAAACTACAACTCCCATCATGCCCTGCTGTAGTCTCCCTGGGCATGCTGGGAGTTGTAGTTTTGCAACAGCTGGAGTGCTGCAGGTTGAGCATCACTGTCCTAATCTAATCCCGACAACCAGCCAGAAACGCAACAGGATTCCTTTAATCCACCATTGCTGTGGAATCTCCAAGAGAATGTATGCTGCGTGTGACTTATTGCCACAGCATTTGCTACTATAATACACCACAGTGTAAAGGGGCCCCCCAGCCAGAGGCAACTAGACCAGTGGGGCTCAGCCCAATGAGACTTGGGGTTGGACCCTTAGCAATGGGAAAGCCTGAAAACAATTGCTGCCTTGACATTTCCCACCGGTGTTCTCCGTTCCGCTGCTGCAGTCCCCAGGACACAATGGGGTCCGTGGTCCGTTAGTCTCCTGTCATGTTCCCGGTTATCAGGGGTGTGGGAAAGCTGGGTGACGTCCCTGTGGGAGCTCTCACGGCGCCCAGCTTTCTGGCGTGGACTCACTAAGCGTTTGCTGCGTTGGCACTTCTCACTGTCTGCAGGATTCTCTATCGATTTTATGCATTTTTCCATTTACTTTAATTCTGGACGGGAAGAAGAAGCAGCAGTGATCCAGACAACACAACGATGGTGGAAGCTCCGGCGGGGGGTGACCAGAAGGGCATTAACGTGACCCCCACCCTACCTGCAGCTTCACCAGAAACCCGTCTACGTCAGCACATGCTGATGAAAGAGGAGCCGCTTTGTGGCTGCACATGGTTTCCGTACAGTACACAGGGAGCAAAGCGCTTCCATCTGCAGCAGCGCCAGCGATGATTCATCCACGGGACGGAGGCCGCGCCGCCAGATGTTATTATTCACAGAAACCCCCTCTCCTGCATTGTCTGGACCCCGGATGCTAAAGGGAACGGCAGAAAGAGTGCCCCTGCCACCGCTGGAGGGCCACCTGAGACCTGGCATCAGATGGCGCAGCCACAAACCCTACCTATCACTTATTCTTCAGCCCTATAGAGGCGGGTGCAGGGTGACAACCACGGGGCAGTAGCACAGCTTTCCACAGACCCGATACGGCACATAAATCGGTTGTCCGCGCCTTTCAAATTGTGGCCGTTGTCCTGCTCAGGTCACCAAACAGCAGGGAGTTTTATACGACGGCCATGTAGATGGATCCCCAAATAAGCAGCGTCACACGTGGGGGACCCCCGCCTCTGACATGTATAGAATGGGGAGTCTAACCTGCTTCCTGTGCTCTGTACTTCTGACTCATGAACCAGGCTGCACTGGATGAGCAGAGCTCTAGGGTCCGGCAGACACAGGAGTGCTGTGGTAACAGACTTCTGGTCCTGAATGGAGCCCGCACGTTACAGCTGGTTCCTGCTGCAGCCGGGAAGGAATCCCCCTGAACACAGCTGCAATTTCTACAAATGCACATTCAGCGTAATGCTGGACAAATAACCAAGACGTGGCGAGAGGAAGCCGCAGGAACGTAGAAAAATAAGCACTTCCAGCAGAAATTGGAAGGGAACACATTTGTTCAATTGGACGCGTTGGCTCTCAGCTTCATAGTGCTCATGGGGGAGGGGAGGGGGGTCCATGGGAAAAAGAAAAATCAGCCTTGTGCTTTAGAAAGGGCAGACTCAAAGTGGGCGATGGGGGACGTTCACTACAGGCCCTGGTGCTCCCCCACATTACTTACAAAGCCAACCGATCCAGCGAGGAGCGGACCGTCTAAAGCAGAAACCCCCTTTAATACAGACCCACCGCTCTGAAACCAGTTATGGCGCACTCCCACCCTCACAGTCCTATGTGAACGGCAATTGCTCATGCCAGCAGTGAGAGAGTTAACGTGGCCACATAGCAGATTAAGGGTATACGCGGCAGCTGTCGGGGCGGCATGCCTTGGCTTGAATGTGCAATCTACGATAACACACGACACAGCGGAGATCAGATAACAGGGCGAGAAATGAGAACATGGAAACCTACCCGCTCGGGGGGAGATATGGGGGTGTCACAATGGTAAATCCCCTCCCCCATTACAAGCCGGCTGCTCTATGATCCTGCTCCAGCCTAGGGACCGGCGAGGCCTCAGGGGGCCACTACCTGCTCCTACACAGGCCGGTGCCCCAAGTCTATGGGAGCAGAATAAGGGCCCGTTCACAGGTCCGCGTTTTATCAGCGAAGGTCCCAGATCAGGACGTGTCTCAACATTCACTTACCGTGGTTGATTCCCACAAAAAACAATGGATGAGTGAAAAACAGACAGAACACGAATGTCCCGTGTGCGGTTCTCCTGGACCCTGGATGAGCGCAGGACTCTGCTCACGGCGTGTAAATACGTCCTAAGGGTGCAAAGCTGGCAACAGGTCACCCTGTCCAATTCTGCAACCTATGGAGATCCCCTCTGAGGTCTGTTCTCTATGAATGAGGTGCTGGCGCCGCTTATCTTATAACCTAGACCTGGGGAAGGATGTGCCAGGTCCCACAGAGCCCAGAAATGTCTGTTCTGCGGGTGGCTTCATCCAAGGCAAACTTGCCATAAAGACGCTCACAACCTCCAAATACAAAGAAAATAACTGCCGAGCGCCCGGGGCGGACTACAATAGCAAGTCCTGACACGTGGCTATATTGTGGGATGTGCCGAGCCGCTGCCAATAGGTCACCCACCAGTGCCATGTTTTCCATATGGGCCTAACGGAGAAGCTGCTGACAGGAAGGCATCTCCCCCGCAGGGACGCCACCCTGGTCCCCCCGAATTCTCCATAGTGAAAGGTGCTCCTCTCTGCTGCGACCACGTCTGCTACTGTCGGACACCATAAGCTTTCTGCGCACAGGCGAGGACGCCGGCTCTTACCTTTGGAGTGCTTTCCGGAAGGCCTCTTGGGTGTCGGATCTTCTATGGAATGTGCTGATGTGTGTAGTGCATTCGCCAAGCTGTTGCCCACGCTGCTGGTCGGGGTCTCTGTTCTTGGAGTCACCTGTGGGTCAGAGCAGACACAACGTCATCCAGGACCGGCCACAGGCGCCGTTATCAGGCAGCCCCTGATCAGTCTAGAACGTCTACTGGGAACAAGGAAGCAGCCAGACTGTGCAAGGACGACCCCCGGATGGACCATTCCTAAACGTCTAGTAGGAATAATAGAGGAATGGCGAGTCACGGGAATACTGGTGCCAGAATATTACCACTATGTGAGTGCATGCAGTTACTAAAACAGACCTGTCCGGAGAGCGCACGGCTCCTCTTAAATGGCATTTGATCAAAAATTTGACTTTTGCGCTCAGAAAACAGACGTACAAAAGTTGCAAATAGTGATATAAGCCTAAGTTGCAAAAAATAAATAAATACATTTTTTTTTTTTAAGTGCAAATTTCGGGCACTTTCCACTGCTCTTGCCAATTTTTCAAGCAGTGGGCGTGATCTTCCGCAGCCCGACAGATTTACTATACCGTAGAAACTGGCGCAAATTACAGCGCAAGTCTCCGGCTGGTCATAGTCGTGTATTTTTCAGATTCTGGCAAACAGACAAGCAAAATGTGTCACAAAGACTGGCATAGGAAACGCCAGCCTTCCTAGATCGCCACATTTGCACACCATTTTCAAAATCTTTGCTTGCTGTCAGTGTATTGAATCATTCTGGTTTACAGCCAGAGTGCTAAAAACCTGTTGAGACCTTATTCTTCTCACAGCTGAGGGTTCACTACAATGGATCAGTCCTGTACAATGGTCCTGCCACCATTCAGTACCAGCCTGTGTGCACAGATGAGGGTGTATTAGGGTGGCGGTAGAGGGGGGGGGGGGGGGGTCATCAGGGTGCGACACGGTGATCCCCATGTGAACCTCACAGCCGCACCGCACCAGGTTTGGGCACCTTCCCTGCTGGATTCCTCTGCCAGTTAGACATCAGCAGAACCTCTAGTTTGCTACAATGTATCAGTCTGTTTGATTTATAAAGGATTGTTTAGACTGGACACTTCTATTCACTGAAAGCAAGCAGAGACATTGAAGAAGGATGATGAGACAAACTATTAGAAAGCTGAAGAACTTCATTGTACAATGAATAAGCCATTGACACCAAGCTGTAGGACCCGACCACCCTACACCCATCAGCGGGCGGCACTCGTATGATCTACTTGGTCTGACAATGTGGAAGTCGTTTGGTCCGGTGACGGGCGCAGCGCAGGAGAAGAGCCGGCCGCCGGGTTGTCTCAGGCTTTCCACTCACATTCGGGCTGAGAAAACCCATTTAAAAGGGGAACTCCCTCTCATTGCGGCCGGCTCTGCTATACTGAGAATGGAGGCAGGGGACACTGCTCCTTCATACCTGCGGGCACACTCCCCCCATGCTATGTATAGACGGCTGGCCTGACTGCCAAGGGAGTGACATTTCACTGATCAGCCTCCAGCAGGGCACACGGATTGTGGCCTCCTCAGTCACCAAGGTCAGCAGGTGGCACACAAGGGAGCACGGGCTCTAAGAGGGTGAACGGGCCACGCTGCACCCTCACCTGACATCTGGCTTCAATAAGCCCAATGATGGACAGCACTAAGTTACATAACGCCCCCCATGCCCACTGTGTGTGATGTCACCACGGGGTCCTGACCTTAGACTGCTGACCAACAGAACGATACTGTCAGACACTGGGCAGCATGTCACGTCATATACCAACCCCCACAGCGCCCCAACCTTCACCGTACCAATCAGTGCCAGCGAGATGATGCTTATCCTACTGGCTGAGTGGGCGACTGGGGGCTGGTAATAGAAAGAGACAGAGTGGGCACCAGGGTGAGGGGGCAGGGGGTTTGGGAAGAGACTGGGACAGAGCGGGCACCGGGGTGAGGGGGCAGGGGGTTTGGGACAGAGCGGGCACCGGGGTGAGGGGGTTTGGGAAGAGACAGGGACAGAGCAGGCACCGGGGTGAGGGGGCAGGGGGTTTGGGACAGAGCGGGCACCGGGGTGAGGGGGTTTGGGAAGAGACGGGGACAGAGCGGGCACCGGGGTGAGGGGGTTTGGGAAGAGACGGGGACAGAGCGGGCACCGGGGTGAGGGGGTTTGGAAAGAGACGGGGACAGAGCGGGCACCCAGGTGAGGGGGTTTGGAAAGAGACGGGGACAGAGCGGGCACCCAGGTGAGGGGGTTTGGAAAGAGACGGGGACAGAGCGGGCACACCGGGTGAGGGGGTTTGGGAAGAGACGGGGACAGAGCGGGCACACCGGGTGAGGGGGTTTGGGAAGAGACGGGGACAGAGCGGGCACCCGGGTGAGGGGGTTTGGAAAGAGACGGGGACAGAGCGGGCACCGGGGTGAGGGTGTTTGGGAAGAGATGGGGACAGAGCGGGGACACCGGGGTGAGGGTGTTTGGGAAGAGATGGGGACAGAGCGGGGACACCGGGGTGAGGGGGTTTGGGCAGAGACGGGGACAGAGCGGGGACACCGGGGTGAGGGGGTTTGGGAAGAGACGGGGACAGAGCGGGGACACCGGGGTGAGGGGGTTTGGGCAGAGACGGGGACAGAGCGGGCACCAGTTACCTTGGCGCAGCCCTTGCTGCTGGCACCATGCCTCCCCTGGATGTGGGCCAGCTCCTTGCGCAGCAGCTGCTTCTGGTGGAAGCTGAAGGCCGGGTGGTTGGTGGCCATGGTGAAGAGCAGCAGGAACTCGTCCCCGGCGCGGCCCTCGTTCAGCTGCAGGCCCAGGTTGTTGATGATGCAGTCGAGGTGGGTGAGGGTCCGGCACAGCACGCCCGCCGCCTCCCGCTGGTCGGAGGCCAGCAGCGCCAGCGACACCAGCAGCTTGCTGCGCACCACCTCGTCCGCCAGGTTGGTCAGGCTGCCCAGGTCGGCCGGGTTGTTGGCCTTGATCTCGGAGTCCCGCAGCCAGTGGTAGTCCTTGCGGGCCAGGTCCTCCAGGCAGGAGCCCAGGAAGCGCAGCTCCAGCGGGAGGCAGAGGTCCAGCAGGCCGCACAGGAACTCGATGCGCTGGGAGGAGGAGAGCTCGGAGAACCAGCGGTACACGCCGTCCCTCTGCAGGGGGCAGCGCTGCTTCTCCACCATGGTGCCCGGACACACCCGGCGGCTGAGCCCCCGCTCTCTGCGATCCACCAAGACGCCGCCTCCCGCTCCGGCTGTGCCCGCCTCCTCCGGGGCCGCGCGCTGCTACCGGGGAGCTCTCACCGGGCCGTCCGCCGCATCCTCCTCTCACCGAGCCGCGGGCATCACCCCTGCGGGGACAAAGACACGAGTGAGGGGCCACGGCTGCTGGTGGTGGTGGGCCAATAGGGGGGATACACAGAGGGGGGCGATACGAGGAGGAGGAGGATACACATAAGAGGAGGGGGGGGGGGAGGATACACATAGGAGGGGGGGGGGGGATACACATAAGAGGAGGGGGGGGGATACACATAAGAGGGGGGGGATACACATAGGAAGAGATACTGGGGGGGGATACACAGAGGAAGAGATAATGGGGGGGGATACACAGAGGAAGAGATAATGGGGGGGGGGATACACAGAGGAAGAGATAATGGGGGGGGGGATACACAGAGGAAGAGATAATGGGGGGGGGATACACAGGAAGAGATAATGGGGGGGGGATACACAGAGGAAGAGATAATGGGGGGGATACACACAGAGGAAGAGATAATGGGGGGGATACACAGAGGAAGAGATAATGGGGGGGATACACAGAGGAAGAGATAATGGGGGGGATACACAGAGGAAGAGATAATGGGGGGGGATACACAGAGGAAGAGATACTGGGGGGATACACAGAGGAAGAGATACTGGGGGGGATACACAGAGGAAGAGATAATGGGGGGGGGGATACACAGAGGAAGAGATAATGGGGGGGGGGATACACAGAGGAAGAGATAATGGGGGGGGGATACACAGAGGAAGAGATAATGGGGGGGGGATACACAGAGGAAGAGATAATGGGGGGGGGGATACACAGAGGAGGAGATAATGGGGGGGATACACAGAAGAAGGGGATAATGGGGGGATACACAGAGGAGGGGATACGCAAAGGAGGATGGGATACATAGAGAAGAGGGATAATGGGGGTGGATACACAGAGGAGAGGGGGTGATACATAAAGGGGGTAAAATAGAGGTGAAATTTGAAAATGAACATGAAGGGTTAACAAAAAAACAAACCTCAATATTTATTGCCCTGATTCTGCAGTTTGCAGAAACCCCCATATGTGGTTGTATACCGCTGTATGGGCACACCACAGGGCACAGAAGGCAAGGAGCGCCATATGGTTTTTGGAGGACAGATTTTGCTGGAATGGTCTTTAGGCGCCATGTTGCATTTGAAGAGGCCCTGAGGTACCCCACAGTGAAAACCCTTTCGTAAACTACACCACCCAACAGCTCAACAGCTGTTTCATAGAATTTTCAATACTTGGGTATCTGGCGGCTGCAGCAGCGGTCTGGCGGCACTGGGTGGGGTCTGGGACGAATGCACAGGACACAGTTATAGAACAGTCTCATACACAATATATATATCGGACTGTTGCACAGTATAATGTACCCTATACCCCCCCCGGACTGTAAATTATAAGACTAGCCTCCGAGTACGTGACGTCGGGCTGTGGCGGACACCACTTGCTGGCTCCATGGCCTATCCGGTGTCACATCTCAAGCCAAACCTCACAACCTGTTGGCAGTGAGTCAGTGGCTGCCAGGGGTCCCATGCAACGCTTATCTTCATGGGCAAAAATGTGTCCCAAAAGCAGAAAACCAGCCGGCCAGACCCTGGTCTCCAAAGTAACTAAAAAAGGGGTGGAAACATTTAGATTGCAAGCTCTTATGGGCAGGCACTGTAGGGCTCCCAGAAATTGAGGCTGGCGATTAGTGTATGATGACACAGATCCTCAGAGTGCACTGATGATGTCATCAGAAACACAGGTAGAAGTGTTGTCATAGGGAGGCACAGGAGGAAATGACTGACAGAGACTTAGGGTAGGAGCCGACTTATGAAACGCGCATTATATAACATACTGTGCATTATATATGGCTTTATATCCAGTTGAGTCCCATTATTCTGACACAGATAGCAGCTAGACGAGCCCGGAGTGACTCCATAAGGTCCTAGGAGGTTGTCACAGGTATCTGGAGCCATACTGACTGCAGAGCATCCCACAGCTGCTGGAAGGTGCGTGGGGGGGATCCACAGAGCGAACACAACATCAAGGTGGTCCCACAGCTGCTGGAGGGGGAGGGGGGGATCCATAGAGTGAACACGACCATCGAGGTGGTCCCACAGCTGCTGGAGGGGATCCATAGAGTGAACACGACCATCGAGGTGGTCCCACAGCTGCTGGAGGGGATCCATAGAGTGAACACGACCATCGAGGTGGTCCCACAGCTTCTGGAGGGGGAGTGGGGGGATCCATAGAGTGAACACGACCATTGAGGTGGTCCCACAGCTGCTGGAAGGTGCGTGGGGGGATCCACAGAGTGAACATGACCATAGAGGTGGTCCCACAGCTGCTGGAGGGGGAGTGGGGGGATCCATAGAGTGAACACGACCATTGAGGTGGTCCCACAGCTGCTGGAAGGTGCGTGGGGGGATCCACAGAGTGAACATGACCATAGAGGTGGTCCCACAGCTGCTGGAGGGGGGAGTGGGGGGGATCCACAGAGCGAACACGACCATCGAGGTGGTCCCACAGGTGCTGGAGGGGGGAGATCCATAGAGAGAACACGACCATTAAGGTGGTCCCAGAGCTGCTGGAGGGGGAGTGGTGGGGGGATCCATAGAGAGAACACGACCATCGAGGTGGTCCTACAGCTGCTGGAGGGTGGGGGGATCCATAGAGAGAACACGACCATCGAGGTGGTCCCACAGCTGCTGGAGGGGGAGTGGGGGGGTCCATAGAGAGAACACGACCATCAAAGTGGTCCCACAGCTGCTGGACGGGGAGTAGGGGGGGGGGGGGGGGGACATCCACAGAGTGAACACAACCATCAAGGCGGTCCCACAGCTGCTGGAGGGGGAGTGGGGGGATCCATAGAGAGAACATGACCATCGAGGCAGTCTCACAGCTGCTGGAGGGGGAGTGGGGGTTCTATAGAGAGAACACAACCATTGAGGTTGTCCCACAGCTGCTGGACGGGGAGTGGTGGGGATCCATAGGGTGAACACGACCATCAAGGTAGTCCCACAGCTACTGGACGGGGGAGTGGTGGGGATCCATAGGGTGAACACGACCATCAAGGTGGTCCCACAGCTGCTGGACGGGGGAGTGGGGGGATCCACAGAGAGATTCACCAAGATGGTCATACAGATGCTCAGTTGGGTTGAGGTCTGGGGAATTAGGGGCCGGGGAGTCCCCTGAAGTCTTGCTCATGCTCTTCCAACCAATGTCGGACATTTCTAGCCATGTGACACATCGCATTGTCTTGCTTGAAGATCCCATCTACCCCAAGGGAGACAATCAGCATGTACGGGTGTACGTGATCTGCAAGGATGGATTCATACGAGAATCGGTGGAGAGCGCCTTCCACATGGATGAGTGGCTCCTTCCCCCGACCATAACGCAGCCCCCACCGTCTTCTTCCAGCAGTGTTCGCTCTCTGATGTTTCCCGCCTGACCCACCAACATCCATCTGTTCCGTGAAGTAGAAAACGGGCCTCATCGGAGAAGACGACCTTTTACCAGCGGATACTCTGATACCGCCACCGAAACTGAAGACTTCTGCCGATGAAGCTTCGTTATCAGAGGAGCAGTGACCGTCCGTCCACTCTGGGACCCCGTACGCAGTGGGTTCTCTGTTGCCCCCTGGTTCATTTTGGCAGCGAGATACTCCTCTATAGCACGTCAGACCGCCCTCACGCACCGTCGTAGCCAACGTTTACCTCTCATCAATTGCAGGTGGTGCTCCGCAGTTTCCACATCTCTTGACCCGTAGAGGACCCACGCTGTACATGTACGGCACAGATGTTTGTGACTTAAGGACCAGCGGCGTAAATGTACGGCGCTGTGATTGGGCGGGTGCAGGAGATGCGCCCGCCCGATCTGCAGCAGGGGTCCGGCAGTCACTGTTAGCCGGACCCCTGCTGCATGCACCGGCATTGGGGAAATCACCGATGCCGGCGCATTAACCCTTGATGTGCAGCGGTCAGCGCTGACCGCGGCACCTGCAATGTCCTTGCAAGTATCGGAGCTTCCATCGGGTCCCCGTGCTGCTGTGACAGGGACCCGATGGCATGGAAGGCAGCCCAATGCCTGTGAGATCCAGCCCCCTGTATTACACTAGTAATACACTTACAGCCAATGCATCACAATACAGAAGTATTGTCATGCATTGTAAAGGGGATCAGACCCCCAAAAGTTTAAGTTCCAGAGTGGGAGAAAAATAAAGTGTAAAAAAAAAAAAAAAAAAAAAAAAAAGTAAAAAAAAATTAAGTTTGACAAAAAAATTAAGTTAAAAAAAGGCGTCCTGCCCCCCCCCCCAAAAAAAAAAGAAAAGTAGACAAATTAGACAAATTTGGTATCACCACGTCTGTATCAACCGGCTCTATAAAGATATCACATGACCTAACCCCTCAAATGAACACCGTAAATAAATTAAAAATAAAAACTGTGCTAAAAAAAACTCACCTTACATCACTAAAAGTGCAACACCAAGCGATCAAAAAGGCATATGCCCCCCAAAATAGTACCAATCTAACAGTCACCTCATCTCGCAAAAAATCATATCCTAACTAAGAAAATCGCCCCAAAAAAACCCTAACTATGGCTCTCAGACTATGGAGACACTAAAACATGATTTTTGGGGTTTAAAAAATGCTGTTATTGTGTAAAACTTAAGTATATATATAAAAAAAAAAGTATACGGTACATATTAGGTATCGCTGCATCCGTAACGACCTGCTCTATAAAAATATCCCATGACCTAACCCCTCAGCTTAATACCGTAAAATAAATAAAATCGGTGTCAAAAAAGCCATTTTTTTCACCTTACATCACAAAAAGTGTAATAGCAAAAGCGATCAAAAAGTAATACGCACCCCAAAATAGTGCCAATCAAACCGTAATCTCATCCTGCAAGAATCATACTCTACCTAAGACAATCGCCCAAAAACTGAAAAAACTATGGCTCTCAGAATATGGAGACACTAAAACATGATATTTTTTTGTTTAAAAAGTGATAGTGTGAAACTTACATAAATAAAGTAGACATATTAGGTATTGCCGCGTCCGTAACAACTAGCACTATAAAAATATCACATGACCTAACCCCTCAGATGAACACCGGAAAAAATAATAATAATATAAAAACGGTGTAAAAAAAAGCCATTTTTTGCCTCCTTACATCACAAAAAGTCATATACACCCTAAAATAGTACCAAACAGTCATCTCATTCCCAAAAAAAAAAAATGAGCCCCTACACAAGAAAGTCGCAAAAAAAAAAAAAAAAAAAAAAAAAAAATAATAATAATAAGGCTTTCAGAATGTGGAGACACTAAAAAAAAAAAATGTTTTTCCCCAAAAATGCTTTATTATGTAAAACAGTCATATTTGGCATTGTCGCATCCGTAACCACCTGCTCTATAAAAATACCACAGGATCTAACCTGTCAGATGAATGTTGTAAATAACAAAAAATAAAAACGGTGCCAAAACAGCCATTTCTTGTTACCTTGCTTCACAAAAAGTGTAATATAGAGCAACCAAAAATCATATGTACCCTAAAATAGTACCAACAATACTGCCACCTTATCCCGTAGTTTCCAAAATGGGTCACTTTTTTTAAGTTTCTACTCAAGGGGTGCATCAGGGGGTCTTCAAATGGGACATGGTGTCAAAAAACCAGTCCAGCTAAATCTGCCTCCTAAAAACCGTATGGAGTACCTTTACTTCTGCGCCCTGCCGTGTGCCCGTACAGCGGTTTACCACCACATTTGGGGTGTTTCTGTAAACTACAGAATCAGGGCCATAAATAATGAGTTTTGTTTGGCTGTTAACCCTTGCTTTGTAACTGGAAAAAATGGATTAAAATTTAAAATAAAATAAAAATTGAAATTTCATCTCCATTTGCCAATAACTCTTATGGAACACCTAAAGGCTTAACAAAGTTTGTAAAAGCAGTTTTGAATACCTTGAGGGGTGTCGTTTCTAGAATGGGGTCATTTTTGGGTGGTTTCTATCATGTAAGCCTCGCAAAGTGACTTCAGACCTGAAATGGTCCCTAAAAATTGGGGTTTTGAAATTTTCTGAAAAATCTCAAGATTTGCTTCCAAATTTCTGAGCCTCGTAACATCCCCCAAAAAATAAAATGTCATTCACAAAATGATCCAAACATGAAGTAGACACATGGGGAATGTAAAGTAATAACTATTTTTGGAGTTATTACTATTTATTATAAAAGTAGAGAAACTGATATTTGGAAATTAAATATTTTTCAAAATTTTTGGTCAATTTGGCATTTAAAAAAAATAAAAATAAAAAATTTGACTCAATTTTACCAGTGTCATGAAGTACAATATGTGACAAGATAACAATCTAGGAATGGCCTGGATAAGTAAAAGCGTTTTAAAGTTATCACCACATAAAGTGATAAGTGTAAGATTTGCAAAAAATGGCCTGGTCCTTAAGGTGAAAAATGGCAGGGTCCTGAAGGGGTTAATCACAATGTCCACAGCAGCAGAGAACAGTTCACACTGCGCAGTGTCAGAAATACTGCCAACCGGGGCCCGAAAGCCAATAATCATCCCTCCTGCAACTTGGATAAATCAATCACACCCCTTATATACCCACCGAGGGATATGTATGCAGACAGCCTGTCACACCCCTTATATACCCACCGAGGGATATGTGTGCAGACAGCCTATCACACCTTATATACCCACTGAGGGATATGTGTGCAGACAGCCTATCACACCTTATATACCCACTGAGGGATATGTGTGCAGACAGCCTATCACACCTTATATACCCACTGAGGGATATGTGTGCAGACAGTCTATCACACCTTATATACCCACTGAGGGATATGTGTGCAGACAGCCTATTACACCTTATATACCCACCGAGGGATATGTATGCAGACAGCCTGTCACACCCCTTATATACCCACCGAGGGATATGTGTGCAGACAGCCTATCACACCTTATATACCCACTGAGGGATATGTGTGCAGACAGCCTATTACACCTTATATACCCACCGAGGGATATGTATGCAGACAGCCTATCACACCCCTTATATACCCACCGAGGGATATGTGTGCAGACAGCCTATCACACCCCTTATATACCCACCGAGGGATATGTGTGCAGACAGCCTATCACACCCCTTATATACCCACCGAGGGATATGTGTGCAGACAGCCTATCACACCTTATATACCCACGAGGGATATGTGTGCAGACAGCCTATCACACCTTATATACCCACCGAGGGATATGTGTGCAGACAGCCTATCACACCTTATATACCCACCGAGGGATATGTGTGCAGACAGCCTATCACACCCCTTATATACCCACCGAGGGATATGTGTGCAGACAGCCTATCACGAGGGATATGTGTGCAGACAGCCTATCACACCCCTTATATACCCACCGAGGGATATGTGTGCAGACAGCCTATCACACCCCTTATATACCCACCGAGGGATATGTGTGCAGACAGCCTATCACACCCCTTATATACCCACCGAGGGATATGTGTGCAGACAGCCTATCACACCCTTATATACCCACCGAGGGATATGTGTGCAGACAGCCTATCACACCCCTTATATACCCACCGAGGGATATGTGTGCAGACAGCCTATCACACCCCTTATATACCCACCGAGGGATATGTGTGCAGACAGCCTATCACACCCCTTATATACCCACCGAGGGATATGTGTGCAGACAGCCTATCACACCCCTTATATACCCACCGAGGGATATGTGTGCAGACAGCCTATCACACCCCTTATATACCCACCGAGGGATATGTGTGCAGACAGCCTATCACACCCCTTATATACCCACCGAGGGATATGTGTGCAGACAGCCTATCACACCCCTTATATACCCACCGAGGGATATGTGTGCAGACAGCCTATCACACCCCTTATATACCCACCGAGGGATATGTGTGCAGACAGCCTATCACACCCCTTATATACCCACCGAGGGATATGTGTGCAGACAGCCTATCACACCCCTTATATACCCACCGAGGGATATGTGTGCAGACAGCCTATCACACCCCTTATATACCCACCGAGGGATATGTGTGCAGACAGCCTATCACACCCCTTATATACCCACCGAGGGATATGTGTGCAGACAGCCTATCACACCCCTTATATACCCACCGAGGGATATGTGTGCAGACAGCCTATCACACCCCTTATATACCCACCGAGGGATATGTGTGCAGACAGCCTATCACACCCCTTATATACCCACCGAGGGATATGTGTGCAGACAGCCTATCACACCCCTTATATACCCACCGAGGGATATGTGTGCAGACAGCCTATCACACCCCTTATATACCCACCGAGGGATATGTGTGCAGACAGCCTATCACACCCCTTATATACCCACCGAGGGATATGTGTGCAGACAGCCTATCACACCCCTTATATACCCACCGAGGGATATGTGTGCAGACAGCCTATCACACCCCTTATATACCCACCGAGGGATATGTGTGCAGACAGCCTATCACACCCCTTATATACCCACCGAGGGATATGTGTGCAGACAGCCTATCACACCCCTTATATACCCACCGAGGGATATGTGTGCAGACAGCCTATCACACCTTATATACCCACGAGGGATATGTGTGCAGACAGCCTATCACACCTTATATACCCACGAGGGATATGTGTGCAGACAGCCTATCACACCTTATATACCCACCGAGGGATATGTGTGCAGACAGCCTATCACACCTTATATACCCACCGAGGGATATGTGTGCAGACAGCCTATCACACCTTATATACCCACCGAGGGATATGTGTGCAGACAGCCTATCGCACACATTATATACCCACCGAGGGATATGTGTGCAGACAGCCTATCGCACACATTATATACCCACCGAGGGATATGTGTGCAGACAGCCTATCACAGCCCTTATACCCACCGAGGGATATGTGTGCAGACAGCCTATCGCACACCTTATATACCCACCAGGGGATATGTGTGCAGACAGCCTATCACAGCCCTTATACCCACCGAGGGATATGTGTGCAGACAGCCTATCACACCTTATATACCCACCGAGGGATATGTGTGCAGACAGCCTATCGCACACCTTATATACCCACCGAGGGATATGTGTGCAGACAGCCTATCACAGCCCTTATACCCACCGAGGGATATGTGTGCAGACAGCCTATCGCACACCTTATATACCCACCGAGGGATATGTGTGCAGACAGCCTATCACAGCCCTTATACCCACTCTGCACAAGTGACTTCCTTCATGAGCTACACGAGGCCGACGTTTACAGTAGGAAGTGGTCAGGATAATGGGAATCCACCGTGTATCCACCACACATTATACAGATACAGTAAATATAAACCAAACGTTTAGTCTGTACTGAATACATGAAAGGTCAGGTTAATGTTTACTACATCTCTATATTACACTGTGCAATATAATATACTGCATATTATCTGACCGCTATATATCCTACTGTATATTACACTACAGTTGCGTTGCCTCCTGTCTGCCGCGGCGCCCCCCCGTCCTTCGAAGATCGCGGTTGCGTCGCCCCCCCCCCGTCCGTCGCAGATCGCGGTTGCGTCGCCCCCCCCCCCCGTTCGTCGCAGACCGCGGTTGCGTCGTCCGTCGCAGACCGCGGTTGCGTCGTCCGTCGCAGACCGCGGTTGCGTCGTCCGTCGCAGACCGCGGTTGCGTCGTCCGTCGCAGACCGCGGTTGCGTCGTCCGTCGCAGACCGCGGTTGCGTCGTCCGTCGCAGACCGCGGTTGCGTCGTCCGTCGCAGACCGCGGTTGCGTCGTCCGTCGCAGACCGCGGTTGCGTCGTCCGTCGCAGACCGCGGTTGCGTCGTCCGTCGCAGACCGCGGTTGCGTCGTCCGTCGCAGACCGCGGTTGCGTCGTCCGTCGCAGACCGCGGTTGCGTCGTCCGTCGCAGACCGCGGTTGCGTCGTCCGTCGCAGACCGCGGTTGCGTCGTCCGTCGCAGACCGCGGTTGCGTCGTCCGTCGCAGATCGCGGTTGCGTCGTCCGTCGCAGACCGCGGTTGCGTCGTCCCCTGTCCGTTATAGATTACTGTATATTATACCAGTCACCATTACTCACCAGTGGCCTCTGGGCGGGGCTTATCGTGACAACTGCTGGTCCGGAGCTGTCCCGATAGTCCCGGCCTCTGACGCTCCTCCCCGCTGCGGGTGTCTGGGTGACCGCCTCAGGAGGCGACAAGAACACCAAAACCACCGACCCCGGCTGACGCGACCACTGCCCAGGAAAACGAGGCGCGGCCCGCAGTCCGTCCTGACCGGGAGCCGGCGTCCCCGGGGTTTCTGTTACTCGCCGTTATTTTGCCTTCACCCCCAAACCGCTAAGTGAACGACTAGCGCCCCAGCGCTGACACGATGACCCGCCCGCGGCCCGTAATGCCACTCCACGCCATTGGTTAGTCCCTGAGGTAAAACCGCCTATTTAATGAATGTGAGAGATCTGATTGGTTAATAGCCCTGTCAATCTTTTCACCTAGGACCAGAAGGAGAGAGAGAAAAAAAGCGCCGTCGTGGATGGTTGAGGTGGCCTGTCAATCAGAAGGGGAGGGCTCTACCGTTCCCCCGCCCCAATAGTTGCGTCCTATTGGTCGTCTCGTCTGCTTATCAAATACAAGCCAAGCAAGGATCAAACCATTGCTTGTGCGGGTGAGCTGAGGTCTTTTAGTTCTGCCTGTGTCTCTGGATTTGGTATGACCTGAGAAGTCAAGCGTTAAATGTGATAATATCGGGTGCGGGTCTGAGAATCCCTTAGTATTGACATTCTGTGCTCCCCCCTTCATGTGACATGGACTCTTCTACATCGCCTTTCTATTAGGAGCTGAGGCTCTACTGGTGGCTCCAGATGTTGTGCGGCTCTCCCAGCATGCACCGCGGCGCAGAGGTCGTCACCAGGCATGCGCGACCTTGTGGTCCTACTAGGTGTCCTGGATGAGGAGAATGAAGAGAAACCATTGCCCAATGTGCTGTCAGTTCAGTTTAAAGATCTCTGCTTGCTGTCATTGAACAGGGCCTTTTTATTTAAATACATAGGTAGGAAACCCATTTAGACCTAATGCTCTCACAGCTGAGGCTTTGTTACAGTGTATCCCTTTCTGTATGGCTTGTCTCTCATCTGGAGTGGGGTTTGGAGGTAGAGGTCACCAGCTGATCCAGGGGCCCCCTCTGCCATGTAAGAAGACCCCAGTGTTGTGTAAAGCACATGGCGGGTGGAGGGGTCGGTCACAGATTGTATACTGGGGCCCAGAGGATAGATGAACGGTGCCTTGCAAAAGTATTGACCCCCTTAATGTTCTTCCTATTTTGCTGCTAGAGGAGCTCTCCGCAGGTTTTACACTAAAGATTGACTGCGCCCGTGTGACCCGGAGACTGCGCCCGTGTGACCCGGAGACTGCGCCCGTGTGACCTGGAGACTGCGCCCGTGTGACCCGGAGACTGCGCCCGTGTGACCTGGAGACTGCTACTGCGCCCGTGTGACCCGGAGACTGCGCCCGTGTGACCCGGAGACTCCTCCCGTGTGACCCGGAGACTGCTCCCGTGTGACCCGGAGACTGCGCCCGTGTGACCCGGAGACTGCTACTGCGCCCATGTGACCCGGAGACTGCTACTGCGTCCGTGTGACCCGGAGACTGCGCCCGTGTGACCCGGAGACTGCTACTGCGCCCGTGTGACCCGGAGACTGCTACTGCGCCCGTGTGACCCGGAGACTGCGCCCGTGTGACCCGGAGACTGCGCCCGTGTGACCCGGAGACTCCTTCCGTGTGACCCGGAGACTGCGCCCTGTAACCCGGAGACTGCTCCCGTGTGACCCGGAGACTGCGCCCGTGTGACCCGGAGACTGCGCCCGTGTGACCCGGAGACTGCGCCCGTGTGACCCGGAGACTGCGCCCGTGTGACCCGGAGACTCCTCCCGTGTGATCCGGAGACTGCGCCCTGTAACCCGGAGACTGCGCCCGTGTGACCCGGAGACTGCGCCCGTGTGACCCGGAGACTGCTACTGCGCCCGTGTGACCAGGAGACTGCGCCCGTGTGACCCGGAGACTGCTACTGCGCCCGTGTGACCCGGAGACTGCGCCCGTGTGACCCGGAGACTGCTACTGCGCCCGTGTGACCCGGAGACTGCGCCCGTGTGACCCGGAGATTGCGCCCGTGTGACCCGGAGACTGCTACTGCGCCCGTGTGACCTGGAGACTGCGCCCGTGTGACCCGGAGACTGCGCCCGTGTGACCCGGAGGCTGCGCCCGTGTGACCCGGAGACTGCGCCCGTGTGACCCGGAGACTTCTCCTGTGTGACCTAGAGACTGCTCCCGTGTAACCAGGAGACTGCTCCCGTGTGACCAGGAGACTGCTCCCGTGTGACCCGGAGATTGCTACTGCGCCTGTGTGACCCGGAGACTGCGCCCGTGAAACCCGGAGACTGCTCCCGTGTGACCCGGAGACTGCGCTTGTGTGACCCAGAGACTGCACCGGTGTGACCAGGAGACTGCGCCCGTGTAACCCAGAGACTACGCCCGTGTAACCCAGAGACTGCACCGGTGTGACCAGGAGACTGCACTCGTGTAACCAGGAGACTTCTCCCATGTAACCCAGAGACTGCTACCGTGTGACCCGGAGACTGCACTCGTGTGACCCGGAGACTGCTCCCATGTAACCCAGAGACTGCATCGGTGTGACCAGGAGACTGCACTCGTGTAACCAGGAGACTTCTCCCATGTAACCCAGAGACTGCTACCGTGTGACCAGGAGACTGCGCCCGTGTAACCCAGAGACTACGCCCGTGTAACCCAGAGACTGCACCGGTGTGACCAGGAGACTTCTCCCATGTAACCCAGAGACTGCTACCGTGTGACCCGGAGACTGCACTCGTGTAACCAGGAGACTGCTCCCATGTAACCCAGAGACTGCATCGGTGTGACCCGGAGACTGCTCCCATGTAACCCAGAGACTGCACCGGTGTGACCAGGAGACTGCGCCCGTGTGACCCGGAGACATTAATCAACCAACTCTGTCATTGACTTGAAGGGTTAAAAAAATACAGGAAAGCCCCTTCCGCCATGTCTCTTTTAGGTCTTTTTCTCATGGCGGCCTGGGGTCAAACTGCGCGGACCTGGTGCCGACCTTACACCCCTGATGTCAATCATAGTAAGGGGGGGGGGTCCATCTTTCTGTTCTTTGTAGTAACAGAACCAAATTTGTTTTAGAAGCACCAAAGCAGATGTGAATGACCCCCACCCCCGGGTCACGTACCTCCTCTTCTTCCTGCAGCCTGTCAGCACGACCTCCACTGGCCCCTCTCCTCCTCTCCCTGCAGCCTGTCAGCACGACCTCCACTGGCCCCTCTCCTCCTCTCCCTGCAGCCTGTCAGCACGACCTCCACTGGCCCCTCTCCTCCTCTCCCTGCAGCCTGTCAGCACGACCTCCACTGGCCCCTCTCCTCCTCTCCCTGCAGCCTGTCAGCACGACCTCCACTGGCCCCTCTCCTCCTCTCCCTGCAGCCTGTCAGCACGACCTCCACTGGCCCCTCTCCTCCTCTCCCTGCAGCCTGTCAGCACGACCTCCACTGGCCCCTCTCCTCCTCTCCCTGCAGCCTGTCAACGCGACCTCCACTGGCCCCTCTCCTCCTAGCGCTTCAGCCTGTCAGCACGACCTCCACTGGCCCCTCTCCTCCTCTCCCTGCAGCCTGTCAGCACGACCTCCACTGGCCCCTCTCCTCCTCTCCCTGCAGCCTGTCAGCTCAAACCCCACTGGCCCCTCTCCTCTCCCTGCAGCCTGTCAGCTCGACCCCCACTGTCTCCTCTCCTCTCCCTGCAGCCTGTCAGCACGACCTCCACTGGCCCCTCTCCTCCTCTCCCTGCAGCCTGTCAGCACGACCTCCACTGGCCCCTCTCCTCCTCTCCCTGCAGCCTGTCAGCACGACCTCCACTGGCCCCTCTCCTCCTCTCCCTGCAGCCTGTCAGCACGACCTCCACTGGCCCCTCTCCTCCTCTCCCTGCAGCCTGTCAACGCGACCTCCACTGGCCCCTCTCCTCCTAGCGCTTCAGCCTGTCAGCACGACCTCCACTGGCCCCTCTCCTCCTCTCCCTGCAGCCTGTCAGCACGACCCCCACTGGCCCCTCTCCTCCTCTCCCTGCAGCCTGTCAGCTCAAACCCCACTGGCCCCTCTCCTCTCCCTGCAGCCTGTCAGCTCGACCCCCACTGTCTCCTCTCCTCTCCCTGCAGCCTGTCAGCACGACCCCCACTGTCTCCTCTCCTCTACCTGCCGCCTGTCAGCACGACCTCCACTGTCTAATCTCCTCTCCCTGCAGCCTGTCAGCACGACTTCCACTTGCCCCTCTCCTCTTCTCCCTGCAGCCTGTGAGCATGACCCCTACTAACCCTTCTTCTCTCCCTGCACCTGTCAGCACGACCTCCACTAACCCCTCTCCTCCTCCCCCTGCAGCCTGTCAGCACGACCTCCACTGGCCACTCTCCTCCTTCCACTGCAGCCTGTCAGCACTACCAACACTGGCCACTCTCCTCCTACCACTGCAGCCTGTCAGCACTACCAGGTAATAAGAGTTTTTGGAACCGCGCTGCTCTGGACTATAATCTCCGGTCAATAGTGGATGGTGCCGGGCTCCAACACCTTTCCTTTCCACCCAAAAAAGGTCCAATCTTCCACAGATGGTTTCCTCTATAGGGTTCAAGGAAATTGATACAATAGTGAAGCACCTTTGGCTTGATGTTATTAAAAGGTTTTATTGTACTCACAAGAGTCGATCAACAAAAGGCATATATCAATAGATACAATCGTCTGGTTTCTGCCCGACCCGGGTTTCGCTACAATCGTCTGTCAGAACTACCAACACTGGCCCCTCTTCCCTTAGCGCTGCAGCCTGTCAGCATGACCCCCACTAACCCCTCTCCTCCTCTCCCTGAAGCCTGTCAGCATGACCTCCACTGGCCACTGTCCTCCTACCACTGCAGCCTGTCAGCACTACCAACACTGGCCCCTCTTCCCTTAGCGCTGCAGCCTGTCAGCATGACTCCCGCTGGCCCCTCTCCCTGCAGCATGTCAGCCCGACCTCTACTGGCCCCTCCCCTCTGGCCTGTCAGCACGACTGCCATTGGCCCCTCTCATCCTACCCCTGCCGCTTGTCAGCACAACCCCCACTGGCCCCTCTCCCTGCAGCCTGTCAGTACATACCCCACTGGCACTTTCCTTCTCTCCCTGCAGCCTGTCAGCACAACCCCCACTGTCCCCTCTCCCTGCCGCTTGTCAGCACAACCCCCACTGGCCCCTCTCCCTGCCGCTTGTCAGCACAACCCCCACTGGCCCCTCTCCCTGCAGCCTGTCAGTACATACCCCACTGGCACTTTCCTTCTCTCCCTGCAGCCTGTCAGTACATACCCCACTGGCACTTTCCTTCTCTCCCTGCAGCCTGTCAGCACAACCCCCACTGTCCCCTCTCCCTGCAGCCTGTCAGCACAACCCCCACTGGCCCCTCTCCCTGCAGCCTGTCAGTACATACCCCCACTGGCACTTTCCTTCTCTCCCTGCAGCCTGTCAGCACAACCCCCACTGTCCCCTCTCCCTGCAGCCTGTCAGCACAACCGCCACTGTCCCCTCTCCTCCTCCTTGCAGACCAGCTGAAGGGGGAGGGGAGCTGCTCCAACCTGAAATATCTCAGGCTGTATAGCAGCTACAGCTACGAGGCAGGTATTACTAAGAGCTATATCTCAGGCTGTATGGCAGCTAGCACCCCAATGTCGATCTTGTTTTAAAGGGGCTTTCCAATTGTATAAAACAGATTTTTTCCTCAGGATAGGTCATCAGTAATTGATCGTGGGGGTCCAAATCTTGGCACCCGCTGATCACCTCTGCTGCAGCCCCTGGGCCCCCTGCCTGTCCCCCTGCTGATCAGCCCCTATCAAATGGTCAGTGCTGTTCTTAGACTGCAAGGAGGCTGCAAACAGCTGATTGGTTGGGGTCCTGGGTGTCGGACTCCTGCCAAACCGATATTGAAGGCCTACCCTGAGGATAGGTCATGAATATCAGAATCTTAAAATAAACCCCATTAAAGATGAATTGGATTCTTACATTCATCTCTCTAGCTGCTATACCGCCTGAGATGTAGCCATTTATAGCAAGGGGACATCTACCTCCCGGAAAATGACCGCCATGTCTGTGCATTGGTAATCGGGTCCTGCTGTGATACCGGCCAGATGGCAGCCCACGGTTGTAATGCAGCAAAACAGGGGTGAATCACCTGAAGGGGGTCCCCTGTGTGAATGGAGAAATAGTGCGTGTGCTTGACCACTGATCCATTCACATGGGACTCTGGGACCCCATTCTCGTGATTGGTGGGATTCCCAGAAGTCGGACTCCCAGCAATGATAACACAGAAATCTATTAAAACAAAAGCCGCACATTTTTAGGCTGGCGCTACATGCGGTGTGTGTATGCGGGTATATATACCGTGTACATGTGTGTAGATCTCATTGGCTCCCCCTGTAGGTCATGTATGTTATTGCGCTGCAGCTCTGGAAGCTTGGCTTTGTCATCTGTCGGTATGGACGCGGCGCGCCTGTAATCCACAGCTGCCAGATTAGGGCGAAACATGTGTATCTTCCCAAGTAGGCAGATTACACTGAATGGGGATTTTCTACAATCCTATTTTGGAGTTAAAGTAGCTCTCCGCAGTCCTGGCTGATGTACCAGATACTGCGCCTCGCAGCGTCGCCTCGCACGGCTGCTGATATGGAGATCATCATAAAGCAAATCACATCGTAACAGATCCAGAACCAGCCCTGGACCTCACATGGCTCCAGAGATCTCCCCATTCACTGCTCCAATCGCTCTGGTAGCTCAGGGTATGTGACCTTATTGCTGCAAATCACCTTCCTATCACAGCTCAGGGTGTGTGTCGTGTCCTTTCTGCTGCAGCTCTGTCCCTATCACAGCTCAGGGTGTGTGTCCTTTCTGCTGCAGCTCTGTCCCTATCACAGCTCAGGGTGTGTGTCCTTTCTGCTGCAGCTGTCTCCCTATAACTGCCACAACTTCTAACAGAAGATATGGCTGGTGGCAGTTCAAGATTTAAACGGACCAAGTGCGACCACCCCAGTGAAGTGGACTAGAAATAAGGACAAATAAAGAACAAACAGCAGGTGGCGCTGTACAGATACAGTTTATTGAATAACTCTGTGACTAAACTTTTAATTACGTTCAGTTACAAAAGTATTAAGGTCCAGGGTTGAAAAATAGAATATTTTTTTGTGGGACAACCCCTTTAATTATGTACAGTAAGGGTCCATTCACACGTCCGTAGAATGGGGCCGGATCCATTCCGCAATGTTGCGGAACAAATCCGGACCCACTCATCCGGCCCCGATCATCCGGTCCGCAGCTCCGGAAAAAAATAGAACATGTGGACAAGAATAGGCATTTCTATGGAGGTGTCGGCCGGATCCGCAATACAGTGCGGAGGTGTGAATGGGCCTATCGTCCCAGTTCGGATATAGAATTGTCGCCCCTGGGTTTTCCGTACAGTAGAGCAGGAGGACGACAGAACTAAGGAGATTTCTCTGCTCTTTTGTGGGATTAGAAGTAATTGCTGTAATTATCCCCAGTGAGGAGCTCGGGATCTGAATGCGATTGTGTCTCCCCCGATCTGATCTGCATTGTCTGCAACCCGGCTGGGTACAGAGTCCGAGCTCCAGTCACACAGAGGACGCTGGAGCAGAGACACAGGTATAGGAACAGAGGCCTCCTCCTATCTACACGTATACAGGATATAGGAACAGAGGCCTCCTGCTATCTACACGTATACAGTATATAGGAACAGACGCCTCCTCCTATCTACATGTATACAGTATATAGGAACAGACGCCTCCTCCTATCAACACGTATACAGGATATAGGAACAGAGGCCTCCTCCTATCTACACGTATACAGGATATAGGAACAGAGGCCTCCTGCTATCTACACGTATACAGTATATAGGAACAGACGCCTCCTCCTATCAACACGTATACAGGATATAGGAACAGAGGCCTCCTGCTATCTACACGTATACAGGTTATAGGAACAGAGGCCTCCTCCTATCTACACGTATACAGGATATAGGAACAGAGGCCTCCTCCTATCTACACGTATACAGGATATAGGAACAGAGGCCTCCTCCTATCTACACGTATACAGTATATAGGAACAGACGCCTCCTGCTATCTACACGTATACAGGATATAGGAACAGAGGCCTCCTCCTATCTACACGTATACAGGTTATAGGAACAGAGGCCTCCTCCTATCTACACGTATACAGGATATAGGAACAGAGGCCTCCTCCTATCTACACGTATACAGGATATAGGAACAGAGGCCTCCTCCTATCTACACGTATACAGTATATAGGAACAGACGCCTCCTGCTATCTACACGTATACAGGATATAGGAACAGAGGCCTCCTCCTATCTACACGTATACAGGTTATAGGAACAGAGGCCTCCTCCTATCTACACGTATACAGTATATAGGAACAGAGGCCTCCTCCTATCTACACGTATACAGGATATAGGAACAGAGGCCTCCTGCTATCTACACGTATACAGGATATAGGAACAGGCGCCTCCTGCTATCTACACGTATACAGTATATAGGAACAGACGCCTCCTGCTATCTACACATATACAGTATATAGGAACAGAGGCCTCCTCCTATCTACACGTATACAGGATATAGGAACAGAGGCCTCCTCCTATCTACACGTATACAGGATATAGGAACAGAGGCCTCCTCCTATCTACACATATACAGTATATAGGAACAGACGCCTCCTCCTATCTACACGTATACAGGATATAGGAACAGAGGCCTCCTCCTATCTACACGTATACAGGATATAGGAACAGAGGCCTCCTCCTATCTACACGTATACAGGATATAGGAACAGACGCCTCCTGCTATCTACACGTATACAGGATATAGGAACAGAGGCCTCCTCCTATCTACACGTATACAGTATATAGGAACAGACGCCTCCTCCTATCTACACGTATACAGTATATAGGAACAGACGCCTCCTCCTATCTACACATATACAGTATATAGGAACAGACGCCTCCTCCTATCTACACGTATACAGGATATAGGAACAGAGGCCTCCTCCTATCTACACGTATACAGGATATAGGAACAGAGGCCTCCTGCTATCTACACGTATACAGGATATAGGAACAGAGGCCTCCTCCTATCTACACGTATACAGTATATAGGAACAGAGGCCTCCTCCTATCTACACGTATACAGTATATAGGAACAGAGGCCTCCTCCTATCTACACGTATACAGTATATAGGAACAGAGGCCTCCTCCTATCTACACGTATACAGGATATAGGAACAGAGGCCTCCTCCTATCTACACGTATACAGTATATAGGAACAGACGCCTCCTCCTATCTACACGTATACAGTATATAGGAACAGACGCCTTCTCCTATCTACACGTATACAGTATATAGGAACAGACGCCTTCTCCTATCTACACGTATACAGTATATAGGAACAGACGCCTCCTCCTATCTACACGTATACAGGATATAGGAACAGACGCCTCCTGCTATCTACACGTATACAGGATATAGGAACAGAGGCCTCCTCCTATCTACACGTATACAGGATATAGGAACAGAGGCCTCCTCCTATCTACACGTATACAGTATATAGGAACAGAGGCCTCCTCCTATCTACACGTATACAGTATATAGGAACAGACGCCTCCTCCTATCTACACGTATACAGTATATAGGGACAGAGGCCTCCTCCTATCTACACGTATACAGTATATAGGAACAGAGGCCTCCTCCTATCTACACGTATACAGGATATAGGAACAGAGGCCTCCTCCTATCTACACGTATACAGTATATAGGAACAGACGCCTCCTCCTATCTACACGTATACAGGATATAGGAACAGAGGCCTCCTCCTATCTACACGTATACAGTATATAGGAACAGACGCCTCCTCCTATCTACACGTATACAGTATATAGGAACAGAGGCCTCCTCCTATCTACACGTATACAGGATATAGGAACAGACGCCTCCTGCTATCTACACGTATACAGTATATAGGAACAGACGCCTCCTGCTATCTATACGTATACAGGATATAGGAACAGAGGCCTCCTCCTATCTACACGTATACAGTATATAGGAACAGACGCCTCCTCCGATCTACACGTATACAGTATATAGGAACAGACGCCTCCTCCTATCTACACGTATACAGTATATAGGAACAGAGGCCTCCTGCTATCTACACGTATACAGTATATAGGAACAGACGCCTCCTCCTATCTACACGTATACAGGATATAGGAACAGAGGCCTCCTCCTATCTACACGTATACAGGATATAGGAACAGACGCCTCCTCCTATCTACACGTATACAGTATATAGGAACAGAGGCCTCCTCCTATCTACACGTATACAGTATATAGGAACAGAGGCCTCCTCCTATCTACACGTATACAGTATATAGGAACAGACGCCTCCTCCTATCTACACGTATACAGTATATAGGAACAGACGCCTCCTCCTATCTACACGTATACAGTATATAGCAACAGACGCCTCCTCCTATCTACACGTATACAGTATATAGGAACAGAGGCCTCCTCCTATCTACACGTATACAGTATATAGGAACAGAGGCCTCCTCCTATCTACACGTATACAGTATATAGGAACAGAGGCCTCCTCCTATCTACACGTATACAGGATATAGGAACAGA
Source organism: Bufo gargarizans (assembly GCF_014858855.1). Classification (NCBI taxonomy): domain Eukaryota; kingdom Metazoa; phylum Chordata; class Amphibia; order Anura; family Bufonidae; genus Bufo; species Bufo gargarizans. The sequence continues at coordinate 21,660 of NW_025334744.1, read as the reverse complement.
GGCCTCCTCCTATCTACACGTATACAGGATATAGGAACAGACGCCTCCTCCTATCTACACGTATACAGGATATAGGAACAGACGCCTCCTCCTATCTACACGTATACAGTATATAGGAACAGAGGCCTCCTGCTATCTACACGTATACAGGATATAGGAACAGAGGCCTCCTATCTACACGTATACAGTATATAGGAACAGACGCCTCCTCCTATCTACACGTATACAGGATATAGGAACAGAGGCCTCCTCCTATCTACACGTATACAGTATATAGGAACAGACGCCTCCTCCTATCTACACGTATACAGTATATAGGAACAGACGCCTCCTCCTATCTACACGTATACAGTATATAGGAACAGAGGCCTCCTCCTATCTACACATATACAGTATATAGGAACAGACGCCTCCTCCTATCTACACGTATACAGTATATAGGAACAGACGCCTCCTCCTATCTACACGTATACAGGATATAGGAACAGAGGCCTCCTCCTATCTACACGTATACAGTATATAGGAACAGACGCCTACTCCTATCTACACGTATACAGTATATAGGAACAGAGGCCTCCTGCTATCTACACGTATACAGTATATAGGAACAGACGCCTCCTCCTATCTACACGTATACAGTATATAGGAACAGACGCCTCCTCCTATCTACATGTATACAGGATATAGGAACAGAGGCCTCCTCCTATCTACACGTATACAGTATATAGGAACAGACGCCTCCTCCTATCTACACGTATACAGTATATAGGAACAGAGGCCTCCTCCTATCTACACGTATACAGTATATAGGAACAGACGCCTCCTCCTATCTACACGTATACAGTATATAGGAACAGACGCCTCCTCCTATCTACACGTATACAGTATATAGGAACAGACGCCTCCTGCTATCTACACGTATACAGTATATAGGAACAGACGCCTCCTGCTATCTACACATATACAGTATATAGGAACAGACGCCTCCTCCTATCTACACGTATACAGTATATAGGAACAGACGCCTCCTCCTATCTACACGTATACAGGATATAGGAACAGAGGCCTCCTCCTATCTACACGTATACAGGATATAGGAACAGAGGCCTCCTCCTATCTACACGTATACAGTATATAGGAACAGACGCCTCCTCCTATCTACACGTATACAGTATATAGGAACAGAGGCCTCCTCCTATCTACACGTATACAGTATATAGGAACAGACGCCTCCTCCTATCTACACGTATACAGTATATAGGAACAGAGGCCTCCTCCTATCTACACGTATACAGTATATAGGAACAGACGCCTCCTCCTATCTACACGTATACAGGATATAGGAACAGAGGCCTCCTCCTATCTACACGTATACAGTATATAGGAACAGACGCCTCCTCCTATCTACACGTATACAGGATATAGGAACAGAGGCCTCCTCCTATCTACACGTATACAGTATATAGGAACAGACGCCTCCTCCTATCTACACGTATACAGGATATAGGAACAGAGGCCTCCTCCTATCTACACGTATACAGGATATAGGAACAGACGCCTCCTGCTATCTACACATATACAGGATATAGGAACAGAGGCCTCCTCCTATCTACACGTATACAGTATATAGGAACAGACGCCTCCTCCTATCTACACGTATACAGGATATAGGAACAGAGGCCTCCTGCTATCTACACGTATACAGTATATAGGAACAGAGGCCTCCTGCTATCTACACGTATACAGTATATAGGAACAGACGCTTCCTCCTATCTACACGTATACAGGATATAGGAACAGAGGCCTCCTCCTATCTACACGTATACAGTATATAGGAACAGAGGCCTCCTCCTATCTACACGTATACAGTATATAGGAACAGACGCCTCCTCCTATCTACACGTATACAGTATATAGGAACAGAGGCCTCCTCCTATCTACACGTATACAGGATATAGGAACAGAGGCCTCCTCCTATCTACACGTATACAGTATATAGGAACAGACGCCTCCTCCTATCTACACGTATACAGTATATAGGAACAGACGCCTCCTGCTATCTACACGTATACAGGATATAGGAACAGACGCCTCCTCCTATCTACACGTATACAGTATATAGGAACAGAGGCCTCCTGCTATCTACACGTATACAGTATATAGGAACAGACGCCTCCTCCTATCTACACGTATACAGTATATAGGAACAGACGCCTCCTCCTATCTACACGTATACAGTATATAGCAACAGACGCCTCCTCCTATCTACACGTATACAGTATATAGGGACAGAGGCCTCCTCCTATCTACACGTATACAGTATATAGGAACAGACGCCTCCTCCTATCTACACGTATACAGTATATAGGAACAGACGCCTCCTCCTATCTACACGTATACAGTATATAGGGACAGAGGCCTCCTCCTATCTACATGTATACAGGATATAGGAACAGACGCCTCCTCCTATCTACACGTATACAGTATATAGGAACAGACGCCTCCTGCTATCTACACGTATACAGTATATAGGAACAGACGCCTCCTGCTATCTACACATATACAGTATATAGGAACAGAGGCCTCCTCCTATCTACACGTATACAGTATATAGGAACAGAGGCCTCCTCCTATCTACACGTATACAGTATATAGGAACAGACGCCTCCTCCTATCTACACGTATACAGTATATAGGAACAGACGCCTCCTGCTATCTACACGTATACAGGATATAGGAACAGACGCCTCCTCCTATCTACACGTATACAGTATATAGGAACAGAGGCCTCCTGCTATCTACACGTATACAGTATATAGGAACAGACGCCTCCTCCTATCTACACGTATACAGTATATAGGAACAGACGCCTCCTCCTATCTACACGTATACAGTATATAGGAACAGACGCCTCCTCCTATCTACACGTATACAGTATATAGCAACAGACGCCTCCTCCTATCTACACGTATACAGTATATAGGGACAGAGGCCTCCTCCTATCTACACGTATACAGTATATAGGAACAGACGCCTCCTCCTATCTACACGTATACAGTATATAGGAACAGACGCCTCCTCCTATCTACACGTATACAGTATATAGGGACAGAGGCCTCCTCCTATCTACATGTATACAGGATATAGGAACAGACGCCTCCTCCTATCTACACGTATACAGTATATAGGAACAGACGCCTCCTGCTATCTACACGTATACAGTATATAGGAACAGACGCCTCCTGCTATCTACACATATACAGTATATAGGAACAGAGGCCTCCTCCTATCTACACGTACACAGGATATAGGAACAGACGCCTCCTCCTATCTACACGTATACAGTATATAGGAACAGACGCCTCCTCCTATCTACATGTATACAGTATATAGGAACAGACGCCTCCTCCTATCAACACGTATACAGGATATAGGAACAGAGGCCTCCTCCTATCTACACGTATACAGTATATAGGAACAGACGCCTCCTCCTATCTACACGTATACAGGATATAGGAACAGACGCCTCCTCCTATCTACACGTATACAGGATATAGGAACAGAGGCCTCCTCCTATCTACACGTATACAGTATATAGGAACAGAGGCCTCCTCCTATCTACACGTATACAGTATATAGGAACAGAGGCCTCCTCCTATCTACACGTATACAGTATATAGGAACAGACGCCTCCTCCTATCTACACGTATACAGTATATAGGAACAGACGCCTCCTCCTATCTACACGTATACAGTATATAGGAACAGAGGCCTCCTCCTATCTACACGTATACAGTATATAGGAACAGACGCCTCCTCCTATCTACACGTATACAGTATATAGGAACAGAGGCCTCCTGCTATCTACACGTATACAGTATATAGGAACAGACGCCTCCTGCTATCTACACGTATACAGGATATAGGAACAGAGGCCTCCTCCTATCTACACGTATACAGTATATAGGAACAGACGCCTCCTCCTATCTACACGTATACAGTATATAGGAACAGAGGCCTCCTCCTATCTACACGTATACAGTATATAGGAACAGACGCCTCCTCCTATCTACACGTATACAGGATATAGGAACAGACGCCTCCTCCTATCTACACGTATACAGTATATAGGAACAGAGGCCTCCTCCTATCTACACGTATACAGTATATAGGAACAGACGCCTCCTCCTATCTACACGTATACAGTATATAGGAACAGAGGCCTCCTGCTATCTACACGTATACAGTATATAGGAACAGACGCCTCCTGCTATCTACACGTATACAGTATATAGGAACAGAGGCCTCCTCCTATCTACACGTATACAGTATATAGGAACAGAGGCCTCCTGCTATCTACACATATACAGGATATAGGAACAGAGGCCTCCTCCTATCTACACGTATACAGTATATAGGAACAGACGCCTCCTCCTATCTACACGTATACAGTATATAGGAACAGACGCCTCCTGCTATCTACACGTATACAGGATATAGGAACAGAGGCCTCCTCCTATCTACACGTATACAGTATATAGGAACAGACGCCTCCTCCTATCTACACGTATACAGTATATAGGAACAGACGCCTCCTCCTATCTACACGTATACAGGATATAGGAACAGAGGCCTCCTCCTATCTACACGTATACAGTATATAGGAACAGACGCCTCCTCCTATCTACACGTATACAGTATATAGGGACAGAGGCCTCCTCCTATCTACATGTATACAGGATATAGGAACAGACGCCTCCTCCTATCTACACGTATACAGGATATAGGAACAGACGCCTCCTCCTATCTACACGTATACAGTATATAGGAACAGACGCCTCCTCCGATCTACACGTATACAGTATATAGGAACAGACGCCTCCTCCTATCTACACGTATACAGTATATAGGAACAGGCGCCTCCTCCTATCTACACGTATACAGTATATAGGAACAGGCGCCTCCTCCTATCTACACGTATACAGTATATAGGAACAGAGGCCTCCTCCTATCTACACGTATACAGTATATAGGAACAGAGGCCTCCTCCTATCTACACGTATACAGTATATAGGAACAGAGGCCTCCTCCTATCTACACGTATACAGTATATAGGAACAGACGCCTCCTCCTATCTACACGTATACAGGATATAGGAACAGACGCCTCCTCCTATCTACACGTATACAGTATATAGGAACAGACGCCTCCTCCTATCTACACGTATACAGTATATAGGAACAGAGGCCTCCTCCTATCTACACGTATACAGTATATAGGAACAGACGCCTCCTCCTATCTACACGTATACAGGATATAGGAACAGAGGCCTCCTCCTATCTACACGTATACAGTATATAGGAACAGACGCCTCCTGCTATCTACACGTATACAGTATATAGGAACAGACGCCTCCTGCTATCTACACATATACAGTATATAGGAACAGAGGCCTCCTGCTATCTACACGTATACAGTATATAGGAACAGAGGCCTCCTGCTATCTACACGTATACAGTATATAGGAACAGACGCCTCCTCCTATCTACACGTATACAGTATATAGGAACAGAGGCCTCCTCCTATCTACACGTATACAGTATATAGGAACAGACGCCTCCTCCTATCTACACGTATACAGTATATAGGAACAGAGGCCTCCTGCTATCTACACCTATTGATTTATAATGGGTTTTGGGACCCCTAACCCTTTTTTTTAAAAAAATTTTTAAGAGCACCTCCTATGGCTGTACCGAGAGGACCAATCATGTTTAGTGGAAGGTAAACGTAATGCAGTACTCGCCTGTGTCCACTGGGTGGCGGAATAGTACTACGGGACTCCAGATATACAAACATTCCCCTCGGATCCCTTCACTGGGATCTGACAACTCATCACTGCTAATACTGACACCGGGAGATCTGCAGAACATCGCTCTGTCCTCTCTACCTCCTGACAGATACATAGTGATATAGCCTGCAGATTATTACACCACTGACCCCTCTAGAGATCTGCAGAACATCGCTCTGTCCTCTCTACCTCCTGACAGATACATAGTGATAGTTTCTGCAGATTATTACACCACTGACCTCTCTAGAGATCTGCAGAACATCGCTCTGTCCTCTCTACCTCCTGACACATAGTGATAGATCCTGCAGATTATTACACCACTGACCTCTCTAGAGGTCCGCAGAACATTATAAGACAACAACTCTCATCGTGCTCTGTGGAGAAGCAAGTATGGAGGGTTTGGTGCGGATCCTCAGGAATTCCACATCTGCCCGGGGCTGAGCTCACAGCTGCAGCATTGGTGGTTCAGTGGTAGAATTCTCGCCTGCCACGCGGGAGGCCCGGGTTCGATTCCCGGCCAATGCACAGCAGATTTTTTTTTCTGTATACGTTTTTTCTCTATATCTGTGCATTTATATAAATCTGATCTTAGAAAACGGTGACTTTTTATCACTGGTGGAAGCATTGACGACCTGTGGCTTTAGCGGTCTTTCTGTTTGCGGCTCAGAATCGCAGCGTCGGTCTGTCCTGGCGGATTTTATGCGATCTGAAGTAGTGGAGCGGGGAAGTAGACCTGGCGGCTCTGCCTTGTGGCCGGAGGACCTGCTGGGGTCATGTGCAGGTCTTTTGGATCATAGTACAAAGCAGCCATGTTGCCTTTTTGGTACTGATTTTTGGCAAAAAACTCAATAAAACTGCAGTGCACATCCAGTCTGTGGCCCCCGGGAGCCGCCCAAACTGCCCGTATTGTAATCTATTATTGCTTACTATGCTGCGGGTCCAGGGGGACCTGGGAATGACGAGTGACAACCCCAATTGAAGCTGCAGTGGAGGACACTGGGCTATGTCCGGTGACAGGTGAATCTGGGGGGTACATGTGGTGACTGGGGGTACATCTGGGGGGTCCATGTGGTGACTCTGGGGGGTCCATGCGGTGACTCTGGGGGCACATCTGGGGGGCCATGTGGTGACTCTGGGGGTCCCTGTGGTGACTCTGGGGGCACATTTGGGGGGGTCCATGCGGTGACTCTGGGGGTCTATGCGGTGACTCTGGGGGCACATCTGGGGGGGTACATGCAGTGACTCTGGGGGTCCATGTGGTGACTCTGGGGGTCCATGCGGTGACTCTGGGGGCACATCTGGGGGTCCATGCGGTGACTCTGGGGGCACATCTGGGGGGGTACATGCGGTGACTCGGGGGGCACATCTGGGGGTCCATGCGGTGACTCTGGGGGGGGTCCATGCGATGACTCTGGGGGTCCATGCGATGGGTCTGGGGGTCCATGCGGTGAATCTGGGGGTCCATGCGTGGACTCTGGGGCACATCTGGGGGGGTACATGCGGTGACTCTGGGGGCACACCTGGGGGGGTAAATGCGGTGACTCTGGGGGCACATCTGGGGGGGTACATCTGGGGGTCCATGCGGTGACTCTGGGGGGTCCATGCGGTGACTCTGGGGGTCCATGCGGTGACTCTGGGGGTCCATGCGGTGACTCTGGGGGTCCATGCGGTGACTCTGGGGGGGGTACATCTGGGGGTCCATGTGGTGACTCTGGGGGCACATCTGGGGGTCCATGCGGTGACTCTGGGGGTCCATGCGGTGACTCTGGGGGCACATCTGGGGGTCTATGCGGTGACTCTGGGGGCACATCTGGGGGGTCCATGCGGTGACTCTGGGGGCACATCTGGGGGTCTATGCGGTGACTCTGGGGGCACATCTGGGGGGGTACATGCAGTGACTCTGGGGGTCCATGTGGTGACTCTGGGGGTCTATGTGGTGACTCGGGGGGTCTATGCGGTGACTCTGGGGGCACATCTGGGGGGGTACATGCGGTGACTCTGGGGCACATCTGGGGGTCCATGCGGTGACTCTGGGGGGTCCATGCGGTGACTCTGGGGGCACATCTGGGGGTCCATGCGGTGACTCTGGGGGCACATCTGGGGGGGGTACATGCAGTGACTCTGGGGGTCCATGTGGTGACTCTGGGGGTCTATGTGGTGACTCGGGGGGTCTATGCGGTGACTCTGGGGGCACATCTGGGGGGGTACATGCGGTGACTCTGGGGGTCCATGTGGTGACTCTGGGGGCACCTCTGGGGGTCCATGCGGTGACTCTGGGGGCACATCTGGGGGGGTACATGCGGTGACTCTGGGGCACATCTGGGGGTCCATGCGGTGACTCTGGGGGGTCCATGCGGTGACTCTGGGGGCACATCTGGGGGTCCATGCGGTGACTCTGGGGGCACATCTGGGGGGGGTACATGCGGTGACTCTGGGGGCACATCTGGGGGGGTACATCTGGGGGTCCATGCGGTGACTCTGGGGGGTCCATGCAGTGACTCTGGGGGTCCATGCGGTGACTCTGGGGGTCCATGCGGTGACTCTGGGGCACATCTGAGGGTCCATGTGGTGACTCTGGGGGTACATCTGGGGGGTCCATGCGGTGACTCTGGGGGCACATCTGGGGGTCCATGCGGTGACTCTGGGGGTACATCTGGGGGGTCCATGCGGTGACTCTGGGGGCACATCTGGGGGTCCATGCGGTGACTCTGGGGGTCCATGCGGTGACTCTGGGGGGTCCATGCGGTGACTCTGGGGGTACATCTGGGGGTCCATGTGGTGACTCTGGGGGCACATCTGGGGGTCCATGTGGTGACTCTGGGGGGTCCATGCGGTGACTCTGGGGGCACATCTGAGGGTCCATGCGGTGACTCTGGGGGTACATCTGAGGGTCTATTTGGTGACTCTGGGGGTACATCTGGGGGGTCCATGCGGTGACTCTGGGGGTACATCTGGGGGTCCATGCGGTGACTCTGGGGGGTCCATGCGGTGACTCTGGGGCACATCTGGGGGGGTACATGCGGTGACTCTGGAAGCACATCGGGGGGGTACATGCGGTGACTCTGGGGGCACATCTGGGGGGGTACATCTGGGGGTCCATGCGGTGACTCTGGGGGCACATCTGGGGGGCATGCGGTGACTCTGGGGGCACATCTGGGGGGTCCATGTGGTGACTCTGGGGGCACATCTGGGGGGCATGCGGTGACTCTGGGGGCACATCTGGGGGGTCCATGTGGTGACTCTGGGGGCACATCTGGGGGGTCCATGTGGTGACTCTGGGGGCACATCTGGGGGGCATGCGGTGACTCTGGGGGCACATCTGGGGGGTCCATGTGGTGACTCTGGGGGCACATCTGGGGGGTCCATGTGGTGACTCTGGGGGCACATCTGGGGGGCATGCGGTTAATCTGGGGGCACATCTGGGGGTCCATGTGGTGACTCTGGGGGCACATCTGGGGGGCATGCGGTGACTCTGGGGGCACATCTGGGGGGTCCATGTGGTGACTCTGGGGGCACATCTGGGGGGCATGCGGTGACTCTGGGGGGTCCATGTGGTGACTCTGGGGTCCATGCGGTGACTCTGGGGGCACATCGGGGGGGTACATGCGGTGACTCTGGGGGCACATCTGGGGGTCCATGCGGTGACTCTGGGGGCACATCTGGGGGGCATGCGGTGACTCTGGGGGCACATCTGGGGGGTCCATGTGGTGACTCTGGGGGGCATGCGGTGACTCTGGGGGGTCCATGTGGTGACTCTGGGGTCCATGCGGTGACTCTGGGTGCACATTTGGGGGGTCCATGTGGTGACTCTGGGGGCACATCTGGGGGTCCATGCGGTGACTCCAGGTGCCTCCGCTGACAGGTCCGTGACACCGCCGGTTTCCATGGTGACGCGGGGGGTGTATCCGGCGGCGGAGGATGCCAGGCCCCGCCCGCCGCCGCCGCCGCCGCTGTCTCGGGTTAGACCGCTGTCCTCATTGCGCAGTCGCTGCGTCTTGTCAGCTCCGTCAGTCCCGGGAGCGGCAGCCAATGCAGCGGGAGGAGGAGGAGGCGGGGGCCGGGACATAACCGAGGAGGAGGAGGGAGAGGGCTCGGCAGCTGCAGTGCTCATCCCCCCGTACACGGCGAGCATCCCCCGGAATGCTGGGGAGCCCGGGGTCCCTGAGCGCGCCCCTGAGCTGAGCCCCGGGCCCCCCGGAGCCCCGTCTTCACAGCTTGTGTGCAGGGGCCGCGGTACGTGCATGTCCACGGGGGGCAGATTTAACTTTGACGATGGGGGGTCTTACTGCGGCGGCTGGCAGGACGGCAAGGCGCACGGGCACGGCATCTGCACGGGTCCCAGGGGCCAGGGCGAGTACACGGGCTCCTGGAGCCACGGCTTCGAGGTGCTGGGCGTCTACACCTGGCCCAGCGGCAACACCTACCAGGGCACCTGGGCGCAGGGCAAGCGCCATGGCATCGGCGTGGAGAGCAAGGGCAAGTGGGTGTACCGGGGCGAGTGGACCAACGGCTTCAAGGGGCGCTACGGGGTGCGGGAGAGCGCGGGCACCGGCGCCAAGTACGAGGGCACCTGGACCAACGGGCTGCAGGATGGCTACGGCACCGAGACCTACTCCGACGGAGGTAAGACCCCGGGCCCCTGTGTACACCGAGGGCCCCTGTGTAGTCACGTACAGACTGAGGGCCCCTGGATAGTCACATGTCACGTACAGACTGAGGGCCCCTGTGTAGTCACATGTCATGTACAGACTGAGGGCCCCTGTGTAGTCACATGTCATGTACAGACTGAGGGCCCCTGTGTAGTCACATGTCATGTACAGACTGAGGGCCCCTGTGTAGTCACATGTCATGTACAGACTGAGGGCCCCTGGATGGTGGATGGTCCCATGTCACGTATAGACTGAGGGCCCCTGGATAGTGCCATGTCACGTATAGACTGAGGGCCCCTGTGTGGTGGATGGTCCCATGTCATGTACAGACTGAGGGCCCCTGGATGGTGGATGGTCCCATGTCACGTACAGACTGAGGGCCCCTGGATGGTGGATGGTCCCATGTCACGTACAGACTGAGGGCCCCTGGATGGTGGATGGTCCCATGTCACGTACAGACTGAGGGCCCCTGGATGGTGGATGGTCCCATGTCACGTACAGACTGAGGGCCCCTGGATAGTCCCATGTCACGTACAGACTGAGGGCCCCTGGATGGTGGATAGTCCCATGTCATGTACAGACTGAGGGCCCCTGTGTGGTCCCATGTCATGTACAGACTGAGGGCCCCTGCATGGTGGATGGTCTGATTTTTTTTGATGCTCATACTGAGGGACCATGGACAGCTCCATGTCCTGTACAGACTGAGGTCCCCTGCATGGTGGATGGTCCCATGTCATGTACAGACTGAGGGCCCCTGGATGGTCCCTTGCCAAGTGTAGACTTAGGGCCCCTAGATGGTCGAGTGTTATGTGTAGACTTAGGGCCCCTAGATTGTCCCATGTCCTGTACACACTGAGGGCCCCTGGATTGTAGATGGTCCCATGATGTCACGTACAGACTGAGGGCCCCTGGATGGTCCCATGTCCTGTACAGACTGAGGGCCCCTGCATGGTGGATGGTCCCATGTCATGTACAGTCTGAGGGCCCCTGGATGGTCCCTTGCCAAGTGTAGACTTAGGGCCCCTGGATCAGTGTTATGTATGGACTCAGGGCCCCTAGATTGTCCCATGTCCTGTACACACTGAGGGCCCCTAGATGGTCCAGTGTTATGTAGAGACTGAGGGCCCCTGGATGGTACCCTGTCATGTGTACAGTGAGGGCCTCTGGACATCCTCATGTTATTCACTGAGGGCCCCAGGAAGATCTCCCAGCTGTGGGTAGTGGAGTTGGTGATCGGCGCTCTCCGAACCCCCTCTGCAGATCTCACCCTCCACTGGCTTCACCATTGCATTGTACCCGCCGGGTGGCACAGCTGATGTGTGGGCACTGCCCCCCGAGTGCCTGCGTGTGAGGATCATTCCAGATGGAGCCTCCTGTCCTGCGCCCAACTGACTGCACACAGCGCCGCCCGACAGACAGAAATATCAGACAGACGGACGGAGAGATGGACGGATATCTCTATCAATGTAAGAGTGAAGCCCATATTAGACGGCGCAAATATTGTACGAGTCTCATGAGATGTAATAGGTACGAGAGATTAAACGCCGAGCCGGGAATCGCACGTTTCTCACCATTCGCGATTTTTCCTCCTGCTAAATCCCTGTTCCTCGGTCACAGATCCGTTGGTAGAACATGGAGTCGCTTATGGATCACATCGAGGCGCGATACTTTGTAGCGAACTATTAATGACCGAAAGTACAAACGAACATCGCTCTATGTGATGTAACGGTCTCCTAAAACCGTAGAAATTAGAGAGATCCGAGCTACGGATATCGGCTGGTGACCGCGCACGTAGATTTGTACTGAACAAGTACTTACCTTCTGTGTCACCCCCGGCTCCTCATAGAGTGTAAGCTCTTGTGTCTCCTCATAGATTGTAAGCTCTTGTGTCTCCTCCGGCTCCTCATAGATTGTAAGCTCTTGTGTCTCCTCCGACTCCTCATAGATTGTAAGCTCTTGTGTCTCCTCCGACTCCTCATAGATTGTAAGCTCTTGTGTCACCCCCGGCTCCTCATAGATTGTAAGCTCTTGTGGCTCCTCATAGATTGTAAGCTCTTGTGGCTCCTCATAGATTGTAAGCTCTTGTGGCTCCTCATAGATTGTAAGCTCTTGTGGCTCCTCATAGATTGTAAGCTCTTGTGGCTCCTCATAGATTGTAAGCTCTTGTGGCTCCTCATAGATTGTAAGCTCTTGTGGCTCCTCATAGATTGTAAGCTCTTGCGGCTCCCCCGGCTCCTCATAGATTGTAAGCTCTTGTGGCTCCTCCGGCTCCTCATAGATTGTAAGCTTTTGTGGCTCCTCCGGCTCCTCATAGATTGTAAGCTTTTGTGGCTCCCCCGGCTCCTCATAGATTGTAAGCTCTTGCGGCTCCCCCGGCTCCTCATAGATTGTAAGCTCTTGCGGCTCCCCCGGCTCCTCATAGATTGTAAGCTCTTGTGGCTCCTCCGGCTCCTCATAGATTGTAAGCTCTTGTGGCTCCTCCGGCTCCTCATAGATTGTAAGCTTTTGTGGCTCCCCCGGCTCCTCATAGATTGTAAGCTCCTGTGGCTCCCCCGGCTCCTCATAGATTGTAAGCTCTTGCGGCTCCCCCGGCTCCTCATAAATTGTAAGCTCTTGCGGCTCCCCCGGCTCCTCATAGATTGTAAGCTCTTGCGGCTCCCCCGGCTCCTCATAGATTGTAAGCTCTTGCGGCTCCTCCGGCTCCTCATAGATTGTAAGCTCTTGCGGCTCCCCCGGCTCCTCATAGATTGTAAGCTCTTGCGGCTCCTCATAGATTGTAAGCTCTTGCGGCTCCCCCGGCTCCTCATAGATTGTAAGCTCTTGCGGCTCCCCCGGCTCCTCATAGATTGTAAGCTCTTGCGGCTCCCCCGGCTCCTCATAGATTGTAAGCTCTTGCGGCTCCCCCGGCTCCTCATAGATTGTAAGCTCTTGCGGCTCCTCATAGATTGTAAGCTCTTGCGGCTCCTCTGGCTCCTCATAGATTGTAAGCTCTTGCGGCTCCTCCGGCTCCTCATAGATTGTAAGCTCTTGCGGCTCCTCTGGCTCCTCATAGATTGTAAGCTCTTGCGGCTCCTCCGGCTCCTCATAGATTGTAAGCTCTTGCGGCTCCTCTGGCTCCTCATAGATTGTAAGCTCTTGCGGCTCCTCCGGCTCCTCATAGATTGTAAGCTCTTGCGGCTCCTCCGGCTCCTCATAGATTGTAAGCTCTTGCGGCTCCTCCGGCTCCTCATAGATTGTAAGCTCTTGTGATCAGGGCCCTCACTTGGTTTGTACATGAGCCCCTGAGTGTAAAACGCTGCGCAATAGAAAGATTATTATTATTTATTATTAAAGATAGAGGGACAGATATTAGAGAGAAGGATCTGTTTGAAGCTGTGAGATGGAGATTGTACAGATGTGACACAGACAGATCTCTCTCCTGCATTGATCTGCATAACCTCTAATAGCTATTGATCTATTTCTCTAATATCGATGTAACTCTTAGATACATATTGGATACATTGGTATAAGAGAGCGACTGCTGTCAGGTGGAGGGATAGTTAGTGGTCGGCTCTTCTGTCTTTATGCAAAGCTGCCTCGTTTTCTGGATGGATCTATCTATGGAATATCTAGCTAATATCTATTATACAGTACCTTGCAAAAGTATTCACCCCCTTGACTTTTTCTGTGTTTAGTTACATTACAGCCTTAAGTTCACTGTTTTGTTAAACTGAATTGTATGTGATGGATCAGAACACAATAGTCTAAGTCGGTGAAGTGAAATGAGAATAATATATAACTAAAACTATTGTTTGGAAATAGAAAAAAGAAAATTGTCCTGTGCGTATGTATTCACCCCCCTTTGTAAGGAAGCCCATAAAAAGCTCTGGTGCAACCAGTTACCTTCAGAAGATACATAATTATTGACATGATGTCACCTGTGTGCAATCTGAGTGTCACATCATCTGTCATTACATATACACACCAGAGGCTGCAACACCTAAGCAAGAGGCATCACTAACCAAACCCTGCCGTGAAGACCAAGGAGCTCTCCAAACAAGTAAGGGACAATGTTGTGGAGAAGTACAAGTCAGGGTTAGGTTATAAAGAATATCCAAATCTGTGATGATCCCCAGGAGCTCCATCAAATCTATCATAACCAGATGGAAAGAATATGGCACAACAGCAAACCTGCCAAGAGACGGCCGCCCACAAAAACTGACGGACCGGGCAAGGAGGGCATTAATCAGAGAGGCAGCACAGAGACCTAAGGTGACCCTGGAGGAGCTGCAGAGTTCCACAGCAGAGACTGGAGGATGTATGGAGGAAGGGGCTCCGGTCTGAGGAGACTAACATTGGACTTATTGGCCATCAAAAGAAAACGCTGTGTCTGGTGCAAACCCAACACATCCCATCACCCAAAGAGCACCATCCCCACAGTGAGACCTGGTGGTGGCAGCATCATACTGGGGGGACTGGGAAACTGCTCAGAGCTGAGGGAAAGATGGATGGTGCTAAATCCAGGGATATTCTTCAGCAGAACCTGCCCACTCTGTGCGTGATCTGAGGCCAGGACGGAGGTCCACCTTCCAGCAGGACAATGACCCCAAACACACGGCAAAAGCAACACTTGAGGGGTTTAAGGGGAGACCTGTAAATGTGATGGAACGGCCGAGTCACAGCCCAGATCTCAGTCCAATAGCAGATCTGTGGTCAGACGTAAAGATGGCTGTTCACAAGCGCAAACATCCGACCTGAAGGAGCCGGAGCCGTTCTGCAAGGAGGAACGGGCAACAATCCCAGCGGTCAGATGTGGCGACTGTCCCTAGAGACTTATCCAAAGAGACTCGGAGCTGTGATTGCCGCAAAAGGGGATCTGCAAAGTACTGACTTTAGGGGGTGAATAGTTCTGCACATTGACCTTTTCTGTTATTTTGTCCTATTTGTTGTTTGCTTCACAATAAATAAATAAAAATCTTCAAAGTTGTCGGCAGGTTCTGTAATTACATGATGCAAATCCTCAAACAATCCATGTTAATTCCAGGGTGTGAGGCACCAAAACACGAAAAAAGTCAAGGGGGGTGAATACTTTTGCAAGGCACTGTATACTAGATCAGTGTTTCCCAACCAGTGTGCCTCCAGCTGTTGCAAAACTACAACTCCCAGCATGCCCGGACAGCATAGTTTTGTAACAGCTGGAGGCACACTGGTTGGGAAACACTGTATTAGATGGATATGAGACATGGATCGATACATCTTAGATAGATAAATGTCAGATCTGCAGTCCATGCCCACTGCCACTGTCCCCTGTGGGCGCCGACGCTACACCACTCACAATGCCGTCTGGCATCCTGGTCGCCAGCACCCTCTCTATGTTGGTGCTCCTGCCTTATGCTCCCCTAGGGTGCGCTAAATGGCCAATGTGTGTGATCCCAAATCCTTCTCTAGTCAATGACTGAGGGTCCTTGGGCAGAGGGTGCCTGAGCGTTAGGTTCCCTGGTGACCAGCAAAGCTGTTTGATAGTCTAGTGCTATTGCGGTTACCTGTTTTTGTCCTGCATTCCTGCCATGCTCCAGTCCATGTGCTCCTGCACTTCTAGTTTTAGTTCAGTTCTGTACCCAGTCTGTGCTCCAGTCAAGTTCCCCGCCTGCCTGCCTTGTGTGCTTCACCAGTCCCCGCCTGCCTGCCTTGTGTGCTTCACCAGTCCCCGCCTGCCTGCCTTGTGTGCTTCACCAGTCCCCGCCTGCCTGCCTGCCTTGTGTGCTTCACCAGTCCCTGCCTGCCTGCCTTGTGTGCTTCACCAGTCCCCGCCTGCCTGCCTTGTGTGCTTCACCAGTCCCCGCCTGCCTGCCTTGTGTGCTTCACCAATCCCCGCCTGCCTGCCTTGTGTGCTTCACCAGTCCCCGCCTGCCTGCCTTGTGTGCTTCACCAGTCCCCGCCTGCCTGCCTTGTGTGCTTCACCAGTCCCTGCCTGCCTGCCTTGTGTGCTTCACCAGTCCCTGCCTGCCTGCCTTGTGTGCTTCACCAGTCCCTGCCTGCCTGCCTGCCTTGTGTGCTTCACCAGTCCCCGCCTGCCTGCCTGCCTTGTGTGCTTCACCAGTCCCCGCCTGCCTGCCTGCCTTGTGTGCTTCACCAGTCCCCGCCTGCCTGCCTGCCTTGTGTGCTTCACCAGTCCCCGCCTGCCTGCCTGCCTTGTGTGCTTCACCAGTCCCCGCCTGCCTGCCTGCCTTGTGTGCTTCACCAGTCCCCGCCTGCCTGCCTGCCTTGTGTGCTTCACCAGTCCCCGCCTGCCTTGTGTGCTTCACCAGTCCCCGCCTGCCTGCCTGCCTTGTGTGCTTCACCAGTCCCCGCCTGCCTGCCTGCCTTGTGTGCTTCACCAGTCCCCGCCTGCCTGCCTGCCTGCCTTGTGTGCTTCACCAGTCCCCGCCTGCCTGCCTGCCTTGTGTGCTTCACCAGTCCCCGCCTGCCTGCCTGCCTGCCTTGTGTGCTTCACCAGTCCCCGCCTGCCTGCCTGCCTGCCTTGTGTGCTTCACCAGTCCCCGCCTGCCTGCCTGCCTGCCTTGTGTGCTTCACCAGTCCCCGCCTGCCTGCCTGCCTGCCTTGTGTGCTTCACCAGTCCCCGCCTGCCTGCCTGCCTTGTGTGCTTCACCAGTCCCCGCCTGCCTGCCTGCCTTGTGTGCTTCACCAGTCCCCGCCTGCCTGCCTGCCTCGTGTGCTTCCCCAGTTCCCGCCCGCCTGCCTGCCTCGTGTGCTTCACCAGTCCCCGCCTGCCTGCCTGCCTCGTGTGCTTCCCCAGTCCCCGCCTGCCTGCAGGTCTATCCTGTGCCTAACTTCAGCCATATTGAAGAGATGTGTCATTTCAAACATTGGTAGAATATCGCTAGGATATAACACCCATGTCTGATAGGTGCAGGTCCCACCTCTGGGACCTGCACTCATCTCTAGAACAGAGTTTGCAAAGTGAAGGATAGCAGACTGCGCATGCGCGGCCGCCCTCCATTCATTCCTATGTGACTGCCAAAAATAGCTGAGCAGTGCACTCGGCTATCTTCAGAAGTCGCATAGAAATGAATAGTAAGAGCACGGCACATGCGGTCCATGCCCATTCAATTTGAGTGTTTTGTGCGACCTGCGCCTATCAGACATGGGTGGCATATCCTAGTGTCTTTAACTGTACACTGCCTGGAGCTCAAACAGCTTTCAAGCCTTAGTGACTGTTCAGACTGTAGCTGCAATTTTCTTGTTTTTTTGTTTGTTTTCTATATCCTGAGCGCCAGATCTCTGTATAAGTTAAAGGATCTGTAACAATAGATATGAGAGAGAGACATTATAATGGAGCAGTAGGGTGGCTCAGTGGTTGGCGGTGGCTCAGTGGTTATTAGCACTGTTGCCTTGCAGCGCTGAGGTTCTAGGTTTGAATCCGATTAAGGACAACATCTGCATGGAGTTTGTCTGGGTTTCCTCCATGTTATCCAGTTTCCTCCCATTCTGCAAAGACCTTCTGATAGGGACCTTATTAGATTGTGAGCTCCTGGGGACAGTGTGATGAGAATGTCTGTACAGCGCAGTGATGATATAATACACATGGTAATAGCGATAGATGTTATTATAGATTGATAAATAAATGTATTTTTTTTATCTTGTATCTATATAATATCTATTTATGTAACTAATATCTATCTAAATAGATCAGTCTGAGATAAGTAGATGGATAGAAAGATCTATGTATCTATCTCATATCGTTCTCTTTCTCAGCGCTATATAAGTAAGTGAATAGATCTGCGGCAGATGACAGATAAATGTGAAGTAGATGTTACATCTACAGATAGAAGGTAGATATGAGATCGATACCTTTTACCCTCACCTACTGTGTTGTTCCTCCATACCTTTTAGATTGTAAGCTCTTGCAGGCAGGGTCCTCCCCCCCCCCCTCTGTAATAGTCTGATAATGGTTTTATGTTCCCCCAAAATGGCAGTGAGTCTTATAGTCAGAATGTTAATGACCGCTTCCATTATGGGTGCAGGGGGTGCAGGGAGGTGAGGTCTTCTTCTGGGTCCCGCTGTAGGTGCGCACTATGAACTGATGCTGTGTGCCGTCACAGTACCCAGAAGAAGCGATGGAGAGGTGCGTCCTGTATCCACAACAAGCGAGGTAAGTTTATTTATTTTTAACGTCGGGTCAGATTGGGGGTCTGATCTGAGGCTGATTGATTGGGGGTCTGAGGCTGATTGATTGGGGGTCTGATCTGAGGCTGATTGATTGGGGGTCTGATCTGAGGTCAGTATTTTCCTACTCCAAATCCTAGGTGTGTCTTATAGTCCAAAAGATTAGGTAGATATTAGATAAATCGCCTGCTGATTTTATTTTCTGTAAATATAGATAAATGGCGCAGATCTTGCGTTATGCGGTCAGAAGTTGTAAGAGAAAGTAGAATGTTTGAGGCTTTGCTACAATTATATCCATGATTTGCAGATTAACAGAAACATTGTAGCAACCAGAAGCTGATGACATCACACCTTGCACTTTCCTGAGGGGGCACAATCATGCTGTGTAGTGGGGTCATGAGGAATGGATGATGGGAGTTATTAATGATCTAATGCTGATGAGAATTATCTTCCACTTTCCCAGGAACTGTAGTAAAATTTTGGAGGCTGGTAAGTTATTACTATAATGTTACCGGCCCAGTTATTAGTGGGGATTAGGTCAGACCAGTATGATGACCCGTAGACAGGCGCCGCCTATCATCTTTTTCATTCCTTATGGTTTTCTGATTTGTCCGTAATTTCTGGATTATCCAAAGCAAACAACAATTCGGGTTGGTGGCATTAGTAAGGTGATCCTGAGATAATGCCCTAGCCCCGCCATTACGCCCCCCCCTGTTATCATTCCTCCCACCATTACTGCCCCCCGGTCTCTTCTGTGCTGAATTATTTCATCTTATTTTTGTTGCAGTTTGTGCTTTTTATGTACAAATATAAATATAAGGTAGTCACATGACCGCTGGTCCACCACATGATATAGCTGTGTACGTGTATAGTACCGCAGGTGACAGGAGGGCAGGTTATATACAGTGCAGGCGGTGCGTCTCACTGCTGTCTCTCTGCTGCAATGTTTAAGGGAAGGTTAATGAAAAATAACAATATATATATATATATATATACCGCTACTATCTTATGTTCACTTCTCATAATACAAATATCCTGAGTACATTCATTGTGGCATCTCCTATCTATATCTCATATCTATCCTATCCATATGGCGGGTGATATATAATTGGGGCCGATCCTCATGCAGATCCGCTGAGCATCAAACTGCAAATCTGCTGCAGAAATCACAGATTTCCACCCGGAATCTCAGGAGATAAGCGCCAGATTCTCCGTAGACAGATCATAGCCTTACACATTCCACCATCTTGCACATCAGCCCCCTGTGTCGGGGATTCGCCAGTGCCGTGAGCGTCGTCATCCCGTGTACCAGTGTGTATCTATAGGTGAACCGTGGTCTTGACCCTGCACTATGGATGGATTAATGCAGATATTAACCCCCGCCACGAGATCCTCCGATACCTGGATAATTGCGGCTGCAGAGCTCGCTCCCTGCGCAGCATCGGCGCTGGATTATTTTGCTATCTGTCCCTGTAATGAGATTTGCCTCTGGGTCCTCAGCTGGAAATATATTGGTATCTGGGGAGAAGCGGGCGCAGCGTGTCACCGCCGGCCCCCTCCCTGGTCATGTGATTGATTGGTGCGCCCATTAATTTATGGAGGGGGAGGGGGGGGGGCGCGCAGAGTCTTGATCAATATTGGCTGTGGGTTCCTTGGAGAGCGTGTGCAAGGCATCGGATCCACATTGCTGAGCACTTTCATGGCGGGGACCGCGGCACCAAATCTGCTCCATCTGCAGGAACATGTACATGGGTAGAGGGGGGGCATGTGACATGTTCCCGTCAGGACCTGGGCGAATTATAAGATGCTGGATGCGAGCTGCCCATGGCGGAGGGATCGCCCCCTCCCTGCTGGGGAATCATCAGTGTAATGAACAGCAGGTCTTATTTGTTACTCCATTTCCCTGGGAGACCGGCACGTACGCAGCGACCGCGCTCTGCAGAGACCAGATCATTAGTGAGGATCCGCCGGATGGGGGGGCGTCATGTCCGCCCAGAGCCCAGCCCTGTAATCAGTCCTCTCCTGTGTACCTACCTCACCCTGGCCGTGTGCGCCAATAGCTGCACATGTATAATACACATATGATCAGCGGTGACATGACTGAGAATGCCGCTTATCCATCACTAGAGATCAGCGGTGCATGACTGCTATTTTCCAGTACGCACACTTTACAAGTGAGAATATAGGCCCTGGTCACAGTGGACGGTGCGGCAGGTGTGCGATGTTCTGTGGTTTCCTGCAGCTCATTTTCCACATTCTCCTTATAAAGTAATGCGCCCTGAAAACCTCAGACCAGGAGCCGAGGGTATGAAACGCCCCTGTAATCTGTACTCGGTGCCACCATGACAGGTGCCCGGCTCAGCACCCACATAAGGCAGTGAGCAGCCGGCCAACCAGTAGGTAGCGTGGCTGTGCCGCTGTAACCTCCAGATGTTCTCCCGCGTCCAGTTTGTGGGCCGCCCATGTAAGTAGTTGTATTTGCAGCGGCTGAGGGGTGTATTAGGAGGTTCTTGCAGCAGCTGAGGTGTCTATTAGAGGTTCTGCAGGGGCCGAGGGGGTGTATTAGGGTTCGCAGGGGCAGATGGGGGTGTATTAGGAGTTCTTTGCAGGGACGAGGGGGTGTTTAGGAGGTTCTGCGGGGACGAGGGGGTGTCTTAGGAGGTTCGGCAGCGGCCGAGGGGTGCATTAGGAGGTTCTGCACGGCGAGGGTGTTGCATTAGGTTTCTGACAGCGGCGAGGGGTGCAGTAGGAGGTTGGCAGGGGCGAGGGTGCATTAGGAGGTTCTGCAGGGGCCGAGGGGTGCATTAGAGGCTTCTGCAGGGGCCGGAGGGGCTGCATGTAGGATGTGTGCAGCGGCCGAGGGGTGCATAGGAGGTTGTGCAGGGGCGAACGAGGGCCTTAGGGGTGCATTAGGTTAGGAGGTTTTGCATGGGCGATGGGTGCATTAGGAGGTGTGCAGCGGCCGAGGGGTGCATTAGGAGGTTGTGCAGGGGCCGAGGGGTGCATTAGGA
Organism: Bufo gargarizans; assembly: GCF_014858855.1. Lineage (NCBI taxonomy): Eukaryota > Metazoa > Chordata > Amphibia > Anura > Bufonidae > Bufo > Bufo gargarizans. The sequence continues at coordinate 7 of NW_025334744.1, read as the reverse complement.
GGTTGTG